>NC_056730.1:237926130-238011130 GCF_019279795.1 Protopterus annectens | reverse complement strand
GCAGTGTTATTTGACTTTTGCAACATAACTTGTGAATTTGTTGTCACACTTATTTATTGATATTAGATTAGTATCCACCCTGATATCTACCCTAATGTCTTATGCTTGCATTAGGCTGTTACAACATACTATACCCTCAAACAGAGTAAAATATTTCAAGTATCATCTGTCATACTCTAGTTCCTACAATGCACTACTCACTAATCTGATATGTTGAATATGTGCTTGTTGTGATGCATTCTATAACTTCTATTCTACTTGTAAACAATGTGAACCCGTACACTCTGTGGAGACATATGTCCTTGGGGATACCCTAAACCAGAGCTCCAGTGAAGGATAGCTGATCAGTAAAATGTAAATAAATAACTATGTATGTATTAATGTGCTAATTTTAGAATTATGTTAGCAATTTTTTTATTTATTTCTGTTTATCCCCAAAGCACACATAAACTGTGTGCTGCTGCAGCAGTGGATTAGAAAATTATTTCTTCTGATATTATCAGGATTTATTTATTGACATTTCTTCTTAAATAGTTAATACAAATGCATAGACATATACATGAGGCATGTATGGAATAAATACATGGCTAAGTAATACCACAGATGAGAGGATAAGATACGAAAGCAAACTGATATGATGGGTCTTCATTACAACAAACTGTATAATTTATAACATAAGAAAAGATTAAACAATTGTATTACCACTGATCTCAGTAATGCTATCCTACAATAAAAGAGTATTCTTCCTGATATTGAAAAATTGAAGTATACCCTAACATCTCTTCTACACTGTGCCGTGCCTGTGAATTAATTGATTATTCAAGTAAAAGATAATGATTTGGGGCATATATTGATACAAATCTTTGTAAAGTAGTCTTATGGTACATTTACATGCTACCAAGGATCAATTTTACATATGTCAGTACAATATTTATTACATCTTTTTCTTTTGTTCTTATTAAGCAATAAACAAATTCAGTACAATGACAGTCGGATATACTATATTTGTGCTTGAAATGATTAAAGAATGTGTCCATATCCATACTAAATCAATTTTGGCACATCAGCACACCGACTGCCATTTAATTTAACAAGACCAGATACTTAACTGACTTACTGTGGTTTTGATCAAATATTCGCTGAAAGTTCATAAAACTGGCTCACAGGGTTTCCATATATTAAAGCAGCAGATGCTGACCCGCTGGATAGTAATTGCATTCATATTTCCTTAATTTCTGTCACATTGTTTTAAGTTACTTATGGCATTTACTCAGTACAGTTAGGATAAGTGCTACTGAATGTCCATAAAGTATTCCACTCCTCATCTAATTGCTGGTGGAATGACATACGAAGTGTATATAAGGTAATGAGATTGCTTCCTGCAAAGATAGTGCAAAGGAATGAGCAACAGTTAAAAAAGGTAAAATTCATCATCAGAAGAGCATTATGTCTTTCATGGAAAAATATAGAGGGTAAGATTTATACATGCTGAAGGGGAAATAGGTTTAAAGAAATTCAAATCCTTGAACAGCATCATTTGTACTTGGCTTTCTCAAATATTACTGTCTCTTTAAGAATTAGAGAGCTGTGAATTCTGCATTAGCATCTAGCCTGATGAAGTCTTTCAGACAGAGGCATAGAAGCTGAAAGTTAATTATGTCCATGCATGTGAGTGTCTGTTATGTCTAAAACTATCCTCACAGCAATTATTCTTAATGCTTCTCTTCTTCATGTATTGGAACAGCAGATGGGCCCATTAATGTTAATCAATTAATTAAAGCTGAAAAATCAAACTCAATTAACACAAAATTTCAATAAAGAACTTCATATCACTTCTGCGTAAGTGTCAAGGAAAAACTTGGTTCCTAACATTCTATGAACTAAACATTCTGGCAATATGCATTTGGGAATTTAAAACAATAAAATGGATGTTATGCAAGTAATTATATTTATTATACATGGAGCAAGCATATGGGATGTCTATGCAGACAGCCCAGACAAACTAATTTTCTAATGTAATGCCTTCTTATTTTCTTTTCTCTTGTACTTAGTTTTTGATAGGGGATTCTTCTATGTAATTATGCTTGAAATTATTCAGCCAGAGAGCACTTTACGTGCATCTGAGCAAATGTTCTCTGACATGTTAATGCCAGCTTAGGAGAAGCTCCAGATGTGGAAGGTGTTTATCAGGAGTCAATACAATTTGAAGTCTGCAGAATAAAAATGTTAAAAGAAATTCACTTGCAGGGCTATAGCAAACATTTGGATAATATTAGCAGTAAGCCTACCTCTAAAACAAAAGGGTGAGATGCAGTGCATGCATACATAAGAGAAAACAAAATCAATACTACCTGATTTTTAGATAACATATTTCTCAATCCTTTTTATTTTCATTTTCTGACACATGCAGACAAGATATATCCTAATATATCTTTTTGGGACTTAAATCTTCTTATAAATTTATGCATATAAATTTAAACGGAAGTTTGAATTAGGAGGTCAAAGCTGAAATCAAAGGGTCCACAGTCAAGTGAAACAGAGTGTCAGAGATAGAGTATGACAGAGGTATGCCAAAGACGTTGAAAGGTAAGGTATATAAAGCAATAGTTTGACCAATACTGCTGTATGGTACTGAAACCTGAGCAGTGAAGGCAGAGCAGATGAGGAAGCAGAAATGGTGGTGATGAAGTGCTTGAGATGGGTGGTAGGATGGACACTGTGGGACAGACAATGAAACGAGGACATCAGAGCAGAAGCCAAAATAGCTCCAATTGCAGGGAAGGTGAAGAAGAACTGTAGTGATTTACTGGACAAAGCCTCTACCCCCACTATTTTGCAAAAGTATGGAACTCTCTTTAACTTAGTGTGAAACTGCTACTAATCTACCTGCCTTTAAATCTGTACTGAAACAATACATGTTCAACTCCTGCCTGTGCACCTCTTTGATCCAAGCTAATCTCTTCTCCAGATCTGACCAGGCTGCAACTCTCATTCACTCTGTCTTCATCTGTACTTCATTCTCTCTGTATCATCATGCATATCTATATCAATTACTTGAATAGTTACCATCTGCCTCATATCAATGCACCTGTTTACCTGTAACTCAGGTAATTTGTTGCTATATGTATTAAGTTGTATTTTTCACATCTCTGTATGTATTTGTAACTTATGTAACTTTATGCTATCTGTTTAAAGATTGTACTTGTCTTTAAGGAACTGGAGCTTTTCTACCCAGGTATTCACTAAAATTGGGTTCTTACCAACCCAGTCAGACCTTCAAATGTCAAATAAATAATGTCAAACAAATAAATAAATAAATAAATAATCATTAGACATTTTAGTGAAGAAGAATTGGGAGAGACAGGAAAAAGACAAGAGGAAATGAGAAGGTCCAGCAAAGAGATGGACAGACTGTGTGTGTGTCAAAACCAGAGAAAGTCACTCATGACTGATAAAGAAGGTAAGAGAATGGCATTAAATCAAGAAAAATGGCAGCTGTTGTCAACTCACCCCAACGTCTTGTAAAAATGGGATAAAGAAGGTTGATGATGGTGATGATGATAAATTTGTAGTTACATAAATAGTCATTTTTTGCAGACAAGTTGTTAAAGACTGAAATATTTTCCAAGTTCCTATATGAATATATATTTTTTTACATTTGTTTACCGGAAAGGTCCGGCTGTGTTTTTGCTCATTTTCAGCAGAGGCCTGGGGAGAAAAGCTCCAAAGACAATTTTAACAAGGAAGTAATAGTGTACATTTTTAGTTTACATAACTAGCAAAACTGATATATTTAGAAGATAGTATAACACACAAGTTCTCCAGAAATATAGAGTAGATTATAGAACTATCATGATATATATATATATATATATATATATATATATATATATATATATATATATATATATATATATAGTCTGTTAACAATAACTGGAATATAGGTTAATAACTCGGATAGGCAGAGAGGTAAGGGATGAAGAGGAGGAAGGTGAGGTATAAGATCATAAAATAAATCAGGCATATAACATTATATATGGTGAACTAAAGATAACTGGTAGATAGGTCTGAGTGAGGTATAATAGGCAGAGTACAATACAGAGCATCTAAAAGAGGTAGATAGGCAGTATAGAACAGAGGAACTTAGTGAGAGACGAGAAGGAGTAGTAGTGAGATGGTATATTAGCTCATTGGGAACAAGAAAGTAGAAGGTATGTGAGTTTATAGTTATGGGGAGGGGAGGGATGGGGAGAGATAGGAGGAAAGAGAGATAATAAATAGATAGTGTATTCTAACTGAATTATTCATAGTTAAAAAGTCACTAGTTGAAGGATGTTCTTTATAGGAGTGTGAGATGGAATGGAATATCAGAAGACTGAAGACTTAACCAGATCCTGAGCAATGGCAGAAGGTGATTTTTAAAGAGTTTTTTTGAAGTGAGCATGATTACTTGAGCAGATAATGGACTGAAAAATATTGTTCCAGGTTTTGGAAATTCTATTGGAATAGAGGGAGTTGCTGGTATTATTGTTAGGTCTGGAAATTGTAGAGTTTTATTTGAGGAAAGGAAAACACCAGATTTGTTGTAGGGTTGGATAAGTTGATGGAGAGCTGGAGATTTTTCTGGGTGGTGTAGCACTCTGTGGACAATGATGAGATGAGTGTAAGTTAGGTAGTGGGGTAGTTCTAGACAGTAAAGATATTTTAAACCAAGACAGTTGTGAGACCTATTAAGTGACTTGTTTGCAAATGTTGCTGTTTTATTGTAGCATGCATCACGTTTTGCTAGCTCTGTTTTATTTAGATTGGTGAACATTGGGGAGGCATATAGAAGGGTAGAGAGTAAATGTGTTTTGACAAATGTTTGTCTTGTGTTGTTAGTTAGGAAAGGTTTGATTCTGTAAAGTGAGCCAGGTTTCATATGTGTCTTTTTGATTGAGTCAGGTGTATGTCAAATTTCATTTTATTGTCTAAAATGACACCTAGTACTTTAGCTTGTGATATGGTAGCTAATATGGTATCATTGGAGGAACATATTTTGGACAATGAGGAGGAGGAATCAAAGGGTTTGCAAGAAGAAAAGAACATAAGTTTGTTTTACTTGGGTTAAATAATAGTTGAGAGTCATTTAACCAAGATTCAATGGCAGTGAAGGACTGCTGTGTAGTTGGTTTGAGTTCTTGTATTGTGGGAGCAGCACGGATTAATGTGGAGTCATCAGCATACTGAATAATGTAGGCTAGATCTGTAGCAGTATGCAGTTTATTTGTGAAAATATTGAAAAGTAGAGGACCAAGAATTGAGCCCTGTGTTACCCCTCTGGTAACTGGTAAGAGGAGTGATAGATCTTGCTACCATATAGCAGTCTGCTGACAACTGGTTAGGTAGTTCTGAAACCAGATAAGTGATGAATGACTTAGTTTGGGTGAGGAGAGTTCTATAAAGAGTTTATGGTGGGATACACTATCAAAAGCTTTTGATAAATCTAAGAAGATAGAGGAAACCAGTTTGCCTTCATTCCTGAATTGATTTAGTGTGTTTATAAAGCTTAGATGAGCAGTAGTGGAGTGGTGCTGTGATTTGGGTGAAAGCCATGTTGTGTATTAGATAGTAGGTTGTTAGAAAGCAAGTAGTTCATTAGCTGGGTGTGGATATATTTTTCAAGGACTTTGGATAATGGTGACAGGATTGCTATGAATCTATAATTGGATAGCTCAGTACTGTTACCTCCCTTATGTGGTGAGATTATGTAAGCTATCTTCCAAACAGCTGGGATGTAATTTTCAGATATAGACCGATTCATGAGGATTGATACAGGGAAGGAGATAGCATCAGCAGGTAGCTTAAGAAATTTGGTAGGTAGTTTGTCAGCAGCAAGGGTTGTTGTTTTAAGCTTGTTGAGTAGTTTCTTCATGGTGTTCATTTGGATGGGCCTGAAGGAGAAAAAGTTGTAGTTGTGCAGGGTGGGTCTGGGATGGCAGGAGGGATATTACACTGTTTTTTAGATAGGGAGAGAATGGAGATTGTAAATAAAGTATTAAATTGTGAGGCAATGTTATCAGTGCTGTTGGGACTTATGGGTGGGTGTAGTTTGCTAGCCAGGGTAAAGTAGTTTATTAATGGAGGACTAGAATTTTTGAGGGTTGTTATAGTTTTTCTTTTTTGTTGAGAGTCAGTAATGTAGCCTTTTTTGTCTAATTTCATATAGGTTTTAGCATTATTTCTAAGCTGACAGTATTTGACTAGGTTGTCTTGGGGTTTGTTATTATGCCAGTGTATCCAAGATTTATCTCTTAATTTAAGTAGGTGTCTAGTACTTTTGGTTAGCCATGGAGCATAGTTAGATTTCACTCTTGTAGTTCTTAATGGGGCTAATTTAGTGACAATGTCTAAGAAAGTAGGATTAAAGTAGTCAACAGTTTTGTCTAATGGTATTTTGTTGAAGGGAATCCAGTTGCAGTTATGACATGGTGAAAAAGGTTTGTGTACAAGACTTTTTTTTTGTTTTGAATTTGCCAGAGGGTTGTATTTCTGGTGGGGAGGGGGGTGCAGCTTTTGTCTAAGAAGATATGTGGGGAGGTGGTCACTGAGGCTTTTGGGTAGGCAGCCTGACTTGATGGTGGGGTAAGTTTTGTTTATTAAGATCCAGTCAAGGATGAATTGCTTTTTGGTGGTCTTTTCAACTCTGGTGGCTTATTGTATAATCTGGGTAAAGCCATACAGACTAAAGAAACTGGTGGGATTATTAGACCTGCATGTATACACTCAGTGTTGAAGTCACCCATTATTATTGTTTCCTGTTGAAACATTATGGACAAGTAGTGGAGAATATCTTCGATTAGACTCAGGTTGTTTCTGGAAGGAATGTATACAGTTAAAGTTGTAACAAGTGTTTTGGGGTTAAGTTTGAGTTTGGTGAATAAAACTCTGGCTTTTTGGAAATCTGGGAGTTTGGGATCGATAAATTGTAGTTTTAGATTTTTTTTGTAGACTATGGCTACTCCACCTCCACATCGATTTTTTCTATCTAGTCTTTGGATATTATATCCAAGTAGTAGTAGTTCATTGCTACTTATTTCTGGCTTGAGATAGGTTTCAGGGGAGTATTGTAGGAGGCTAGCATGGAATTTGTGTGTCTTGTTTACTATACTTCTTACACTCATGTTAAGGATCAGTAGGTAGCTTTTGTAGGTGAAGTGTTTTGTGTTCTGATAGGTTGATGAGTTGGCGAGTTAGTGATTTGTTGCTGGTTTATATTAGGGCCAGAATTAGGGTGACTGTCAACACTGAGTTAGAGATGAGATACTAAATGTAAGAGTGATTTAAAGAGTTTTGTTATGAGGTTGTTGTGCCATTGAGAGATGTGAGATGAGTGTAGAGGGGAGTACCTGAAAAAGAAATGCTGTACATAGTGTTGTAGAGGTTGTGTGCTATCATGAAGTTATTGGGTATAGTTCTGAGTGTTGGAGGAATTTGAGTCTTATGGGGGGGGTTAGTGTTGGATAACTGTATGTGGTAAGATGTTAGGTGAAAAAGTAGAGGTAGCAGCATGAGTGAAATAATATTTTGCAATAACATGTTTAGCTTTATAAGATATTGGGTAAGTGCTCTTCAGTATTAGATTTATAAGTGTGAGTGGGGATGTGTGTAGGGTATGGGTTGAGTGTTATAGTGGAGAAAAGTAGAGAGGTGAGGTTAGTAATTGGAGTTGGTGAGGAAGGGGGTGTCTTGCAGAAAGTATAGATTGGGTGAGTAAGTATAGGTGGAGTCAGTGCAGGTGTGGATGATATAGTTGTGGTTATGATTGGCTGATTTAATTCACTGGGAGTAGCTGGTTTTAGAAAACTGTAGGTGTATAGGGATGGGTGAGAATTGGGGGTAGGGTAGGGGAAGGGAGAGAGCCTGAGCAGAGAAAGGGCAAATGGACCAGGTAGATCCAATCGGCAGCATGTTTAGCAAAAAACTATCAACCACAATGGGGCATAAGGTAGGTATGCAAGCACCCTAGACCAAGTTATTTGCGCTTCAAACAATAAAATCCAAAATGTAGTCTCTATACTCCATTTTATACCCCAGACTACAGCTTTACTTCTAGTAGTTATAAAAGAGTCCATTAAAATGTCTAAGATAGTGACTGCAGCAAGATTTTGCCAGGTTGATGAAATCTGAGATAACTTATTGCCAATTGCTTTAAGATGTAATATTGTAGAGACTATTACAGGTTGGGATGAAGAGTGAAACCTGCAGCTAGTTTCATTTAAGCCTGGGGGTACATCAGTTTTTAACTTAACCAGCAATTCAACTTTTCTTGCTTGAATAAGATGTTTGTAATCACCACCTCTCTTACTTTCTAAAACTTTTTCTAAGACAGCAAAGGTGAATTTTTTGAAATTCCCACACAAAATGGACTGCCTGTAAAAAGCATTTTTATATCTTTGAAAGATAAGAGCTGATGTACCCCAGGTTTAAATAAAACTATCAACATTAAATGCCTTTTAAAAGAATGGAGGGTAAGGGTACTTTAAGAGTTTTAGTACTTTTAACTGATTGTTTTATTGATTGGTTCTAGTTGTTTATTGGTTGACAATATATATAGCAATGTGGATTTGAATTTTTTGATTTCTGATGAAGTTTTGCATGAATGTGGTTATTAAACGTTTGTTAAGTTAAAGTCTTTGTGGTTTTTATTCTTCTGGTTCACTTTGGCATTTTTTTGTTTGTTTTTTAATGCTTTCAGTACCGTTGGGCCTTTGAGTTGGCTATTTTTTTTGTTTTTTCTTACAGCATTTTTCAAGTTTTAATTTTTGTGAGGCTTGGAGGTTAGTAATACTAATACTAAGAGGCTGTTATAAACAGCAAATCACAAATAAACTAAAAGAGAACAGTACAACACATCTAACTGTATTCAGTGTGTCCTAAATTTTAAAAGCACATATTGATTTTACTGTTATTATCCATTATTTCATGGCTACATGAGTGAGGCAATGGATGAATACAATTGTTGCATCCAGTACTGGCATTTGTAATACCAAGAGGAAATCCTGGGGATGAGATGAGTATATCTAGTTAATACTGTGAAAAGATTTATCAAATATTCTGAAGTTGGTCTTTCAAGCTTATGTCTAGATCATGAAATGCACTTATCTAAATGGCTGCATCTCACTGTTTAATCATAAAATGCCTTAAAATGAATAACTTTACATAAGTTGGAAACCTAGAATAGTGCCAGCATACAATTGTATTCCAGACACTCCTTTTCAGAGTCTTCAGCTGTGAAAATGACTTAAAGTTGCAAGAGCAACTGTAGAATCATCTAATATAGTTACATGTGGAGACAATACAAAAACTTGTGAAGCCATCTGCCCTTGGGAAATGGCAGGAATACAAAGGTAAGCTACATATACAAGAAACAAAAGCCATCTATAAAACAGAAACAGTAGCACAGCTGGGGAGGGGTGAAGGGGCAGACATTCAGCTGCTAGGAATTAGGGGGCATGATTGAGAAATGCAGATCATCAGCAGAGCAGTGTCAGTATTTATATCTGTCTTTGCAATTGTGAAAGCCAGTAAAGAAATTAATTTCTATACTGCTTTTCTGGTCAGGACTGCAGTTCTGTGCTTCATTGTTTTGTGTGTGGTATAAGGTGTACCAAATGGCTTGCTATAGTTTTAAAAGATGTAATTCTTTAGTCCTTTTTTTCTTCAATTTACACTTGAGGGGTGCCAGATCAGGGAATGTCACCAGTTGCTATCTTAGCCAGCTATGAATCTGAACAAAAATAATCAAGATTCAGGCAGTAATATAGAAATAACCCCTGGAATTCAGAAACAGTGCAGAAGTGATCATGGCAGCCCTCATCTTTTCACTGTGTATTTGTGCAATAAGCCCTGATGCTAATTAAGAATGAATGCTTATAATAAAGACTGTGTGAACAACAGCTCAATGAATATATCTCTCACCACTGTGGCACTGACTATGGAAAGAGTAAGAACTAGTATGGTGTGGCTGTAGGGAAATACAAGAAATACCCATGGTCACTGATCGCACTCACAGTTCGATGGTAACAACAACTAGAAGGCATTATGTGGCAGCCTTAAAGGGCTTTAAAGTTTTTGTGCTGATCTATTTTTTTTTAAAAATTAAAGTTAGAAATGTGTAGATAAGAAAGTGGTGAAAAAGGATAAACAAGCTGGCGGTAGAAGATAAGGTAAATAATTAGGAAACAACTAGGATGGAGGAAGGGGAAGTTTTTTTCTTGGGGGGGGGGTCAGATGCCCATTTTGTATATATGAAAAAAAGGCAAGTTCAGGTAGGAAGTAAGAGAAGTAAGAAGGGAATGTGGACAGCACAGACACACAAACAAACACAGAAGAAAGCCAAGACTAACAATAGAGGTGCTGATACAATCAGGGATGAAGAAAGTAACGGAGAAAAAGGCAGCAGATACACAGGGGAAAGACAATGGTGATGAGGAGGCCTGCACAGTAAACGGGGACAGGCAGAGATAAAAAGGGGATGAGGACAATGAGATGGGGATAGGATGGTGTACACAGCTGCACTCAATGCTTGCCATGCCCCAGTGAGAGTTTATTCCCCACCATGGCCCCCCTCATCACCGATGTCATTGCCATTGCAAGGCAGTGACATGAATCTACAAGACAATGGAACAGTTCTTCAAGATGGCCAGTTAGGGCACTTAGCCACCTGACATTAATGAGCCCCACCATTTCCTCCAGCTGCTGTCACATGATATATGTGAAACCTCAACTGTTATTTTTTCCTGCAGGTGCTATTCTAGCAACTTCCTTAGTAGAACCACTGGTATTAGCCACTGCTGGTGTTGCTGCGGGTATGGAGGTGTCACTGGCAAGTGCAGACACCAATAAATATCATATTGAAGGCAGTGGTCTTGCAGCCAAAAGTGGTAGAACAAGAGGTCTGGGTACTGGCAGGGTGCTGGTCTGGATACTACTGCATATAAATGTGAAATAAATGGAGAGAAGCAAAATAAAAATAAGTAAACAGATAAATAAATGGAAATAATGGAAATGATAGTGAGAGAAAAGAGAGTAAGGGAGAGAAAACTAAACCAAAATCTGATTCTAACTATTTTACCTGTTCTGTAATGCAAACATCATGAAACACCAACCTCATTGCAATAATGATGTGCCAGTACACAACCATTAAGAGACTCGAATCCACAATCTGCATTACATGTAACCTCAAACTCATTGTATTAACATGCTGACTGACATTTGCAATCAAAGTCAAGTATGCACTTATGCACACACTAATGCTGTGTGTCACACATTTTTTAGAATGAAAGAGACAGCAACATACAACTTCTAGAGGATTTGAATCCTCATTCATCATCTGTACTTTCAAAGGCACTAGACTTACATGTTACATCAGCAGCCTAAGAAAGCCTCCACTGAAATGTACACTGATGCTTTGTATCAAACACTTGCAGAATGAAAACTCTGATGGTGGGGTGGGGGTGAGGTTTGAACCCACTGCCAGCACCATAGCAGGACAGCAGCTCGTCAACATGTTGAGCTACATTTTGAATGCATGAAAACCTGAAGCCACTGTCTTCTAAGTAATCAATCCTAACTGCTTCCATTCAATACTGAGCATGCCACCAAAGTTCGAATACTGTATATAACAAGGTGTAACACTTACATCTCTTTATGCTGAGGACTCCCTATATGGGCAGTTATGTTTTTTCCATTTAACAAATAAAATCATGTATATCATAAATGGATAGGACAACACATATTTCCTAGCATGTGTGTTGCTCTTGCAGTAAGCTATTAGCCTAGAATTTCAACAAACATAATACTATAGAACTGATCCTAAACAGTTTGATAGTATACAACCTAACTTGGTTGGATGGTAACAATTTATGTATGGTGTATGATACTCTGGAAATTCAAACATATCTAAAAATAAACTACTATTCTGTACATATGATAATATAGCAACTCTTCCAGACTACTATTGCAACAACTGATTGAATTACCATCACATAAAGGTGCACTACCTGTAACAGGTATACTCACCCCAGCCCTCACGAAGGCGTTCAATTTTCCTCCTATACAGCTGTGACTTTTCTTCAGTCTGTTCAGAGGCTATGGAGAAAGAAAATGCGAGCCCATTAGACATTGTATGGCAGACAGTGACAGTTTGTATGTAGAGGTTTAAGGCATGGCTTACTGAAGTACACAGTTAGTCGCTGCTCCCTAACATCAGACTCCCATTGACCCACTGTTGGTATATCTATGTTTTAAGTCACAGTAATGATGGTGGCATCACTCACAATTATCAGGTATGCCTGTAGCACATATAACAAATTGTGCCAGGCTGCTCCAGGCCTCTGCCTTATATTGGTGACCATGGTACTGCTCCTCAGAGAGCCTTGGCATGTAAAACTGGTGAAGGAGGTTAAGGAATATCTTAAATTCCTTAGGATACTACCTTTGTTATTTAAACTCCTTCTCTGATGCCATACTCACAGTGTAATATTTTGCAAAGAAAATGCTTCAGAATTTGTGATCACACTCATTGCCACATGCGCAAACTGGCTTGCAATGATGGCAAGTTTATTTGAGCAATATATGGTGAAACAGCCAAATGCAAATAATATATCACTGTGGCTGAACACAGCAGTTAAGTATGTGAGATACGGCAGCCTTGGCTCTAGCTGTTGACAAGCAGTATCAGTGCTTATCTGTTGTACATACACATCGATGGTGTACTAAGTGATCCCCTGTGCAATATACTGTGACTGTACTTTAGAAGTTTCTTAATCTATTTGCGGTTACTTTTGCACTTTACAGAAAAACATCTGTACTTTCTGCTGGTGCTTTAAGTAGTTAATTGCACTGTATTACATTGTCTCTGTTAGTTGTAGGACTGCTGGAGGCAGTTTGTGTGGTTTTGTAACACTTTGGCTCCAAACCAGTTTTCTACATTAAGAAGGTGTTTTTCTGCACCCTTGTGGAAGAAGTGTGCTGATCTAACCTGTCTGCATTGGAGACTGCTGGCGAAAAGCTTATAGTGTGCTTTCCTGATTGGCAGTTAGTTTAAAACTTGTTTCTCCTTACTCATATTTAAGCCTTGCATTTGATCTTCACACAGAGGTGGTTAGCGGTCGTCTGTATAGATGCAAAAGCCTAAAAGCTCAGTTTTCCCTAAACAGCTGTCAGTGAAACCATTCCAGGCTTTTCTGCTGCTCTAGGAGCAATTCAGTTGCTCACTGAGCAGTGTTGCCTTATTGATCACCTTAGCCTACACAAAGTATAGATTCCTCTTGTAGTCTCAGTGCTACCAGCACATTTCTGTCACATCGTCTCAATCCCTTCCCTAGTAAAACAAACAGTAAGATCCCGCTATCATGGACTGGCAGTTTCCATTCATCTCTCTGGCCAGCCTGATAGACATGGGCATCCTCAGGCAATGCAGCAATTGTCTCATGTATACTGACAGCTACTTACTTCTGAAACAAACAAATATTTATATGTGAGAGATGTAGTTACACTTTGAAATTGGAGGCAACACTCTCACATAAAGGCAAAATGAATGCCAAACAGGTTGTTAGCGCACACACACACACACACACACATGCACGCATGCACACACACACACACACACACACACACACACACACACACACACACACACACACACACACACACACACACACACACACACACACACATCCCACACTAATTAAGAACATGACACATAAATCCATATATATCACTAGCAACTTACCAAAAGATCAGAGGCCTCCCAAACGGAAACTACTTCCACACATAACAATGCTAAAAACAGCCACAACACATAATAACACACACACCAGTGTCTCAACAAATAAGCCCACAAGGCATAGCACCATGAAACCTAATGCACTGGTCATAGGTGACTTAATTGTGAGACACATGTATGTTCCTCTCACCAGGCTGGATAAGGACTGGGTAACAGTTAGCTGCCTGTCAGGTGCAAAGATCCATCAAGCCACTCAAGCACTCATGTTACTCAACCACAAGTACTGGTATGACTCCATCACAGTCTATGAGGGGGTGAATGACTTCAGATGCACCTCACTATATGAAGAGAAACATGACTGAGCTTTCAGATTATGTGTCACAGGCCAGTATAAGCCTAGCCTTAAACAGCATTCTACTGTCTACAAGAATGATGCCACAATGCAAACAAAAAAATTATTGACTTTAACAATTGGCTTAGCTTCTGGCATCAGTCCAAGGGAATACAATATATGTCATCCTGGGACGACATGGTCAACAGGCCACTCTTATTTGCCAGACATGGTCTGCACCTGTCTCTTCTAAGCTTTTGGATAATGGCAAAGTTGTTAGCCCTCCCATTGTACCTTTCCCATTGTGCCATCTTTAGGCAGTTACAAAATAACCAACCTCCCAACATAACAAAATCCTCTTAATGCTAGAAGCCTAAACAATAAACTGCATTGCCTGGAAGCACTCCTCACTTTAGAAGATGATGACATCTGTGCAGTCACCGAGACATAGATCAAAGGCATGGAAAGCACCCCGGCCATGCAGGACTACAATGCCTTCCATATATTCAGACCACAAACTGATTGTGAAAGAACTAAAGGAGGAGGTGTACCCATCTTCATTAAGGATAAGTACACCTCGAGACTGGACAAACAGTATGACTCTCTTGAGTTACTCTGTGCCCATTTAACTACAGGCACAACCCTCTACCACATCTTAGCTATAAATAGGTCCCCCGCCATAAAACAAGAAAAGCATACTGCATACCTGGACTTACTGCAGTCACTTGCCATACAGCCCAACTCCTTACTCATGGGTGATTTTCATTATCCTACCATCAACTGGTAAACATACACAACCATAAGGTTCAGAGGTTCTTAAACTCTGTCAGTACAAATTCTCTGGAACAGCTAGTCAGCACACCCATAAAAGGCTCAAATGTCCTGGACATAGTACTCACTAACATGGGAGAGTATTGCACCCCCTCCCCCCCCCAATTGTGATGTCCTCCCTGGTAAGATTGGACCATAAATCAATCTCATTCGATGTAATTATGAGACCAAATATCCCATCAAGCTCAAAATTGCTTAAGAATTTTTAAAAGACAAACTACCACTTACTAAATGATGGTATAAGAAGATTCAAAGCCCCCTCAATGCAGATAACATGGACTGCTATGCAGAGGTGTATAGCAATGCCCTGAATAACCACTTAAGCAGTTGCATAGAATCTACTGTACCTGACCGGATTAAAACCAGATCTTGCCGAATAAACAAGCCACCCTGGTGGACCCATAGTGTAAACAGGCTATACAATAAGAGAAAAAAACTAATGTCAAAGAACAAGAGAGGACTGGCTCAGCAGAGGAAGAAATTCCTCTCTAGCTTAAACAAACAAATTAGCAATCTTGTGAAGTCCTCCAAAGCTAACTGCAAAGCAAAAATAGCCTCCCAAACTTAGGATAATCACAATGCAGTCTTTAATTACATCTGAAATCTAAAAAGGAATACCCAGCTATGCACTGAACTGGTTGTGGATGGCACCATCCATATTCAACTGAAAGTAACAGCCAACCTGCAAGCTGACAAATTTGGAGCAAACTTTGCCTCCCTGTGCCCTCCAGTCATCCCACAATGTATACCTGCTACCATTTCTCTGCCTATTATCTCAATTGAACAAGTCATCTCAACACTCTCCAAGGGCAAACATATGTCATCAATGGGACCAGACAACATCCCAGGTTGCATTTTATGCAATTTAAAACATGACCTAGCAGACCCATATAGATCCCTGTTTAACCACAGCCTGTTAACTGGCTCTGTTCTGGCAGAATGGAAGACAGTAATCTCTCTACACAAAGGGGGACCATCAACCAACCCTGGGAATTATAGGCCTGTAAGCTTGACTAGCCTCATCTGCAATGCCATGGAAAAGAATCATTATAGACCTTATTAATAAAGATATAGGTAATCTCCAAACTCTGGGCCCAACCCAGTTTGGATTCATTAAAGGTAGTTCATGCCAGTTAAACATGGTTGACTACTTTGAGAAAGTCACCAAAGCCCTGGACGAGAGAAATATAGTGCATACCACCTGTCTCAACCTAGCCAAGACATTTGACACAATCCCTAACTCAGGTATTATCATTAACCCCTACATTATCCACTACATTACCATATGGGTAGCCAACTGGCTCACCGACATGACACAAAGTGTCAACGTGGGTGTCTTCACCTCTAGCAGAAGACCTGTCACCAGAGGTGTACCATAGGGTTTTGTGCTGGATCCCTTATAGTTCAGAATTTATTTCTCAGAAGTCCAGGAAAAATGTGATAATTGCAAACTGGGAGAAGTCATTGAATCCCCCAATGATGTTAATATAATGCATACATGGTTAAAGCAGACAAATGCATTATTATTCCCTTTGGGAAAGCTGACATCCCTGCTAATTACATTATTGACAGCACCCCACTTAAAATAGATCTAGTGGTATGTCATTTGGGTACACAGGTTGATAGCAACCTGAACTTTGACTACCACAGTAATAAGGAAACCCTTGCATGTGGCACATCTTATAAGTAGATTGAAGGATGTTCTGAACTTGTTGTTAGCACTAAATAAGCTACACATTACTACAGCACTCAACTTTCCTCTTTACCTAGAGGAAAAACATTTTTGTACTTACTTTCCTCACTTGCTTAGCAAAAACAGCTCTTATACTCACTTTCCTCACTGGTTTAGAGGAAAGTCATTTTTTATTCAGGCATGTCCGAGGGTCAGCTCCCAGTGCTCTCTCCTGTCTATCTGATGAATCTGGGCATCTTGAGGCAATGTAGCAATTGCCTATGTACACAGACAGCCCTCTCCTCCTACCACCCAACACCACAACCTGTGAGAGATGCACATATCTAGCCAAACTGGAGGTGAAGCTCTCTCCAATCAAGGCTGAACTTGACAGTCAAGAGAAGAAGGTAAACACTTGCACCAAACCACACTCATCACATAGTCCCACTAAACCTACACCACCAAAATCCACACATAGAAACACAAAAACATTTGCAGAGGCTCTCAATAATAATCTACTGAAGCAACAGAGACCTCCAAAGCAGAAACACAAGCAACCTCCACCCCCCAACACAACCCAAATGACACATAGCCCACAGACTCAGTGTGCCAATAAACCACAGCCCATAAGGCAAAACAATGTACCCAATACACTAGTCATAGGTGACTCTATAGTCAGGCACACTGATGTCCCACTCTCCAGGCTAAACAAAGAGAAGGATACTGTCAGCTGCATGTCGGGTGCCAGGATCCGCCACATAACCCACAAACTCAGGTCACTCCATAACAAGTACAAATATGACTCTGTTATTGTCCATGTTGGTGTGAATGACCTGAGATGTACCTCCCTGGACTACATGAAAAGAGACATGGAAGAGCTCTCCAATCTTGTAGCCCAGGCAGGTATGACCCTAGCCCTGAGTAGCATCCTGCCATCATGCAGAATGATACCACAGTACAAGGACAAAATTATTGACTTCAACAATTGGCTAAGCTTCTGGTGTCATTCTAAGGGGATCCAGTATCTTTCTGCCTGGGATGACATGGTCGACAGACTACCATGCTTTGCCAGAGATGGCCTGCACCTGTCACCCCTGGGATTCTGGATACTGGCTAAGGGTCTTGCTGCCCTTATATTGCCTTTTTTAGGCAAGGTTCAAATGACAAATTCACCACCATAACAGGAACAGGCAAGCTAAAACTGAGGGTAATGCTATTCAATGCTAGAAGTCTAAATCTCAAAATGCACTCACTTGAGGCACTCCTTAAAAGGGAGAACATCAATATCTGTGCAGTGACTGAGAACTGGTTCAAGGCTCTAGAGAGCATCCCTGCATTACCATGCTATAACTCATACCACACTTTTTGACCATCTAACCTGGACCAGAACAACAAAGGTGGAGATGTGTCCATATTCATTAAGGATATCCACACCTCCAGGCTAGTTGTGCAGCATAATGCAACCGAGGTTATCCAAGTGCAACTAACTCTGGGCAAAACTGCAATCCAAATTGTAGCTTGCTAAAGATCCCCCACCATGCCCCAGGATTCACACTCCTCTTTTCTTGATATACTGGAAAATATTAGAGTTCAACCAAACACGCTCATAATGGGTGATTTCAGCTACCCCACCATTAACTGGGAAAACTACTCATGTACTAACACCTTCGCTCAATGCTTTCTGGAATTCATAAATTCCTATGCCCTGGATCAACTTATCCACACCCCCACCAGAGGCAACAATATCCTAGACCTAGTCATTACCAACATGAGTGACCGGTGTTCCACACCTGAAGTCAACTCCTCGTTGGTCATATCCAACCATAAGCTAATCACCCTAGATATCCATATCCTGCCCGCACCCACCATTAAGGAAACCACTGTAAACAATTTCTCCAAAGCCAGCTTCATGCTTCTTAAGACAGAAGTGGCGAACTTCATGATACCCATGCAGATGGACAATAGAGTTATGACTGCTGAATCCTACACAAATGCACTCTATAAACACTTACACGAGTGCATGGATTGTGCTATCCCAAACAGAACCAGGATGCTATCCTACAAAAAAAAGGAAGCCAATCTGGTGGTCCTCTGCCATAAACAAACTCTACAACAGAAGGAAGAAACTGTTGCAAAAGAGAGTAAAATCCCATGAGTGGAAGAGCTCCCTGGTGAGCCTCAATAAGAAGCTGAGATCCCTTATAAGATCCTCCAAAGCTAGCTATGAAAACAAAATCACCACTGATTCAAAGGGCAACCACAAATCATTCTATAGCTATGTCAAAAATCTCAATGGCAACACCCAGATCTGCTCTGAGTTACAGCACAATGGCATGAAAATTACAGAACCAACTGATATTGCCAACATCATAGCAGATAGGTTCAGTGCTAACTTTACGCTTGTCTCAGCCCCTAAAGGGCCCATATCTAGACAGGAAGAATGCAGAGTCATTGTAATCATAGCTATGCAGGTAAAAGCTGCACACTGTAAAACCAAAAACACAGCATCCATGGGACCGGACAACATCCCAGGCTGCGTTTTACATGAAGTTTAAGAATGAACTGGCTCCCCACCTAAACACCATGTATAATCATAGTCTCACATCAGGCTTTGTGCCCATTGAATGGCACACAGCAACAGTTATCCCACGCCACAAAGAGGGAGCCACCACTAATCCTGGGAACCATCACCCTATTAGCCTGATGAGCCTGGTCTGCAAGGCCATGAAACGTATCATCATGGAACTCATAAACAAAGACATTGGTAACCTCCAAACTCTTGACCCCACCCAGTTCGGGTTTGTGAATGGCAGATCATACTTTCTGAACCTGATTGACTTCTTTGAGGCAGTATCACACTAGCATAGTCGCAACCAACTAAGTAAAAATAAAAATGGATTCCAAACTGCAAGTAGGATAATTCTCTCACGAATTTATTAAGAACAAACACCACATATAAGTGCTTTCATCTCACAATGAGACTTCATCAGATACAACTATAACAGTGCTACACCTACTATATATAATGTCTTAATGACCTTAATTAATTATACAATTAAACCATTTTTAAAAACATTTTTAAAGCAGTAGTATCAACTGATTTTTTTTAAAAAGCACATAATACCATTTTATGTCATAAACATTATACACAATATAATACAATGCAAAAAAAATTTTAAAATATATCAAAATTATGTTTAAAAATGTGGCAGAATCTGATAAAGTAACAACAACAAAAAATTATCAGGGGGCATGTATCACTGAATTCAATATGTTTTCTGATTTTTTTTACACAAATAGTGGAAGCCAATTGGTGTATATTAAAAACTAATAAGGAATTATATGAAGTGATAGTAAATAAACCACACTTTATTTATAGGACAGGAATGAATTTCAAAAGATTTTTTGAAACAGCTGACAAGAATGAGTATAGCAAAAAGGCAACTAGTTCCTGTGGTAGATGTGCACAATGTTCACACATTTTTAAGGAAGAATCTGTGAAATTGAACAATGGTTTGGATAGTGTTGTCAAATTTTGTAAAAGTAATTGTTGTAGTAGAATGTTGGTATATATGGCTATTTGTACACACTGTTCATCATTTTATATAGGGAAAACCGAAAGGGCACTAAAAGATAGAATATATGAACATTTTTATGACATTAGAATTAAAAAAGACACTAGTACCCTATACAAACATTCGGTTTCCTGTTCATCTTTTAGTAGTTTTAAATTTGGTATTATTGACTTGGTTAAAAATAATAACAGGGGGGTGATTTAAAGAATTTATTATTAAATAGGGAATTAAGATGGCAACGGAGACTTAAGGCCAACTACTCCCCAGGTCTTAATGAATACATTAGTATTAAGCCTACACTTATTGAAAAGGCAGCAAAAGTTTAGCATATTTGTTATAATATGTTTTGTACATTTACTTCATCCTTAGCAATATTGAGTTCTATCCTATCACAGATCTTCTATAAATCTATTACAAATTCATTGTAAATCTGTTTTTTTATATCTTCGAAGGGAGAAATTTTATCCATCTGTGTTTATTCAACACATTTTTAAACATACTTTTGATATATTTTAAATTTTTTTTTTGCATTGTATTATATTGTGTATAATGTTTATGATATAAAATGGTATTATGTGCTTTTTAAAAAAATTAGTTGATACTACTGCTTTAAAAATGTTTTTAAAAATGGTTTAATTGTATAATTAATTAAGGTCATTAAGACATTATATATTGTAGGTGTAGCACTGTTATAGTTGTATCTGATGAAGTCTCTTTGTGAGATGAAAGCGCTTATATGTGGTGTTTGTTCTTAATAAATTCGTGACAGAATTATCCTACTTGCAGTTTGGAATCTATTTTTATTTTTACTTCTTTGAAGCAGTCACCAAAGCTGTAGATGAGGGTAAGGTGGTCCACACTGCCTATATTGACCTCACCAAGGCTTTCAACACCATCCCCCATTCTGGAATTATAGCTAAAACTAGGTAAAAATCCCTATGTCACAAGATGGGTTGCCAACTGGCTCACTGACAAAGCCCACACTGTAAATGTTGCAGACTCCAAATCTGACTTCAAACCAGTGACAAGTGGAGTGCCACAGGGTTCAGTCCTGGGACTTCTCCTGTTTGGTATCTACTTCTCTAAAGTACAGGCTAGCACAGAAGGCCTCTGGCTAACGAAGTTCCCAGATGACTGCAAACTAGGAGCTATAGTCGAGTCCCCAAATGATGTGGACATCCTACAGAATGTACTCACTGAGACAGATGCCTGGTGTCAGAGGCATGGCCTCAAGCTCAATGCCAAAAAGGGCATTGTCATCACCTTTGGTAAAAACTTTGTAGCCATGAGCTACCACATAAACGGCAATCTACTTAACACTGAATGTGTGATAAGAGACCTTGGGACCCAGGTGGACAATAGTCTCTCCTTTGATAATCACCTCGCCACAGTAGTCAGGAAATCCTTCTCTGTGGCACACCTCCTCACAAAAGGGTTCTCAT
The DNA here is from genome assembly GCF_019279795.1 of Protopterus annectens. Classification (NCBI taxonomy): domain Eukaryota; kingdom Metazoa; phylum Chordata; order Ceratodontiformes; family Protopteridae; genus Protopterus; species Protopterus annectens. The sequence continues at coordinate 237,989,508 of NC_056730.1, read as the reverse complement.
CCATGAAAAAGAGGTCATTGTTCCCCTGTACTCGGACTCATTAGACCCATTATAGAGTACAATGTCACTTTTGGAATGTACCTCACAAGACATCTGCAGCAGCTGGAAAGGCCACAGATGTACCTCACAAAGAGGATTACTGGCCTCAAACAGATGCCCTACACTAACCATCTCAAAAAACTCCAGCTTTACTCTGTAGCATATTGCCTACTCTGTGGGATCTCTGCCTAACATATAAAGCTATGTCAAACCCAGGGCTGTTGGACATGCTACACCTAAAGAAGTCCCTATCCCTTTGAGCTACATGCTCTAAGGACCTAAACCTTGTCACCACAATAAACAGGACATGCTGGAGGGATAGATTCCTGTCCCAGAGGCTTCCTATACTCTGGAACAAGCTACCCATCTATGTCAAGCAAAGTTCCTCATTAACACTCTTCAAGAAAAATCTTGATGAGTGGATGGGAAACAGGAAATACTCCCCAGGGATCACTTCTGTGGCTCTGCTCAGCAGGAGCACAGGAAATTAACTTTCTTGGGTGGTGTAAGCCAGAGAACCTTGTTGGCTAGGCTTACTTAGGCCCCTGGGCCGATAGCTTACTAACTACTTATGAACCTATGAACATATGCTATCATTTCATTATACACGGCCCTCATTAGACCAAAAATTAAGTACAATACTTTCTTTTGCATGTACCTTGCCAGACACCACAGAGGTTTCTCACCAAGAAATTGCACAGTATAGAAAACAATTATTGCGTGGAAAGACTGAAATTTCTGTCACTGTATTCTGTCTCCAGCAGGTTGATAAGGGGTGGTCTGTGCCTGGCTTACAGGGCAATCTCTGAGCTGACCCTGATGGAAATGCTAAACATTCGTAAACAAACTGCATGAGGGTCACTCATCCAGGGATCTTAACCTAGCCTCTGACATGAACAGGTTATGCTGGAGAGATAGATACAGCTCCCAGAGATTGCCATTTCTCTGGAACAAGCTTTCAATTCATGTGAAACAGAGCTGCTCTCTAGCCTTCTTTAAATGTAACCTACATCAGTGGATAGGTGGACAGAGGAAGTTATTAACTACCATAGACCCTTACCTCTCTGAACTTCACTTAACTAACTACCGACAATTGGGACAACTTGGGATAAATATGGATAGGCTTGTAAGGGCTGTACAGCTGTTAGCCTAGTAACCTTCAGTGAACCTATGAATATATAAGGGTGATTTGGGAGCCTTAAATGGCCATGAGTGAGGTGTGTTCTTCTATTTTTTTTTGCCCAGATTAAAGGGCAGAAATGGAATATAGGAAAGAATGAAAAGAAGTAAGCAGGAGGTACAATGTAAGGTGAAAACCTAATGAATAAGCAGGATGATGGAGCTGGAGAATGTATTTTTGTGGAACTGATACCCATTGTTTATAAAGAAAAAAGGCAGGTTGGGGAAGAAAATAAGTGAAGTAAGAGGAAGTTAAGAGGGTTGAGGTAGGTAGCAAATAAAGACAGACAAGACTGACAGGGGGTGTGGTAACACAAAGAGGAAGGAGAAGCACACTGCTGAATGAGCCATCAGACAAACAAATTGAATGGTGAGGGGAGGATTGCACTACAAATAGTTCTGCATATAGACATAAACGGTAGAGGAACATGTGGCTGGAGGATAAGAAAGTGCAGCTTGGTTCTGGCCAACTGACACCTAGTGGGAATTTAATCAACACCCTGGGAGCCTTCACAACTGGGCTCTGGCTCAGATAATGGAAACTGTGCTAGATGTAAATGTTACTCAATGACTCACTGGAAGAGGTTCTCCATGAGATCAATGCAGTCATCTAACCTCCTCTCAACAGTCTCCCTCACTTGTCAACCAACTGCAGATAAGCAACAAAGCTGTGATCTATACTGTCACTGCTACTGGAAGGGGTATAGTATCAGACTCCTGTGCAGGGATATCTGTAGTGGGTGATGCAGATACTGCAGGAAGTATGGCGTTGATTGTGTCAGACTGGGACCCAGATGTTTTAGATATTTCTAGTGGTGCTGATGACATTACTGATGCTAGTTCTTGCAGGCTGATAGGTTTTGCATGAAGGATAGATGCAGGTCTATATGCTACTGCATATAATAGTAAAATAACTGGACAGCAACAAAATAATAAAAAATGTGTATAATAGAAAGAGTAGCAACAAAGTGGGCTTGGGAGAAAAACTGTTATTTACTTTTACTATGACAACATTGTAGGTGCAATACTTGAAGGAAAAAACACAGCAATTCCTAATTCATCAAGGCTTTTGTCAGACATAACTGGGATTTGAATGTCTAGCCATTATCACTTGTGTTTTAAAAGGCAAAATCTTTCAACCCACCTAAAGTATTTAGTCCAACACATGTTAATGGGATGTCTGAGGCAACTTTATAAATACATTTACATGTATATACACGTATTATCTAGATATCTATCTGTCTATATATATCTATATAAATATATACGTGTTTACACACACACACACACACACACACACACACACACACACACACACACACACACACACACACACACACACACACACACACACACACACACATCCTGTGATTCAGCAAGTAGCCATGCAGGAATAAGTTATTCCTGCACAGCAGGAACCATTCCTGTTCAGCACGGCAGCGTGCCATGCATATTTATGAGGGCACACTGCCATGCTCTAAAACGGGCACGGTTCTGTGTACGAGCGCAAGGGGTGTGTCTGAGAGGAGAGCTCACACAATACATATGCCCCCTGCACTCCAGAATTGCTTTTCAGCAATTAAAAATGAGCGAGAATGCTCTTAACACCCCAACCCATCAGGAAAACAATTCTGTGGTCAAAGTCATAAGGGACAATCATCTCTACCAAGCATACCTCTCAACTGTACATATTTTCGCAGAATGCCCAAATCTTTGCCTCATATTTTTGGTGTGTTCCCCCTAAAATCTGTACCTTTCTGGCAAATAGCTGAGGATTGAAGTCATTAAATAATGACAAAACATTTGAGTTTAAAAGACTCGACACATCCTTCAGAAAATTCATGCTTATGTAAAACCTATTATTCTATCAACTTTTTAAGTTTGTAAGAGCAATATTTAAAATGTGTCCCTATTTGTTCCCCCATCATTTTAGGCTTTGTCCAGATATTTCGCTCTAAGAGGTTGAGAGGTATGCTACCAAGCCAAAAGTTATTAGAATAACGCAAGTAGCATAAGCACATAGCGCACACCTCCCAACCCATCAGAGTAAGTAATGTGGACAAAGTTAAAAGGGACAATTGTCCCACAAAGCAGAAAGTTGATAAAATAACAGGTTCAACAATAGCAGGGATATTCTGAAGGGTATAGATAAAATAACACAACAAAACTTTTTTTTTAATAAATGCGTTAAAGTTTAAGCGTAGCTGTGTGGGTGTGCCTGTTGCTTAGCTACGCTTAGTCCAGCTTAAATAGCACAAGAATTAAATAGCAAGAGACATCCCACACAAGCAGTATTGCAATAGTGTAGTGGTTAGCTTGTACGCTTTGCAAGCAGCCCTTCCTTGTTCGATCACCACTATAACCAATTTGCATTTTAAATGTTAAAGCAGTACATAAACATTTTTTTTTAGTATTACCTACTAAATAACATATATTTGTTAACTGGAGTACTGCATTAGGTCCAGATGTGAGGTGTCAGTTTAATAAAGTTGTGAAATCCCCATATAAACACAAGTGCCCCATACAGTATAGTCACAGTCACACATGAATAAATGTAATGAAAGCACATTGGGGGATGTCAGGGACAGTAAACAAATGTATAATATGTAATGAATGATGAATCAATGCCATACAGCAGATAGTCTATAAAATGAAAAATAAGCAATGCTAACCATTCAACAGCTCTGCTTACCAGGTGTAAGCATTGTGTAGATATGACTGCTAAGCAATGAGTAGCCCAGGTAAGTGAATGTGCCCATCGGTAAGCAGTGCTGAACCTGTCCCTTTAAGCAATGCCAACCTTAGCTAAGCAGGCTTGCCTGTAACTTAGCTTAGCTCAGCATATTCAAAACCATCCAATCATGGCAAAGGGTGGGAAATCATCTGTATTTACACCCCACAGGCGGGAATACAGCTCATAACTGGTTACAGCTTCCTACTCTAGGCAGGATGGCAGGAATTGGAGAGGGATTGCACTTCCGGGTGCAGTGCTGAGGCATACAGGAGTCCAAGGTCATGGTAGGACTCCTGGTAAAAAAACATGATGAGAGACTGCTGCAGGGCCAGTACCAGGGCTCCCAATATAAAGTGGAAGCCTGGCACCGTCTCACCCATGATCTCACCAGAGCCACTGGTGTCCTTCAGACTGGTGAGCAGGTTAGGCACCAGTATGCCTACTTGAAGTGGAGAAAGAGGGAGCTCTTGGATGAGTGGGTCCAAGAAGCAAGGCAGAGGGGTGATGTCCCAGTAGTGTGTAAGTAGTCATACCATTACTGTTTACTAAAGTCCAGCGTGTGTATGTGATAGATAGGTATGCCTAAATATGTCTTGGTTTCCTTTACAGCTGCAATTGAGTGGGCTGTGAATCAGGAAGCCCATGTGAGTAGGCTGCAAAGGCTGTGTCATGATGCTGGTGAGTAACAATCATGTTTGTAGTAGTTATACCAAATAAATATAAAGTAGTAGAAAGTCACCTGGCAGTTTAAAACCTGTTGCATCGGTTGTACTGGATAAACCAGACAATATGACAGTAATAGTCCCATATAGGTCATATTTAAATAAAACTGCAACTACCTGGCAATAAAGCTCTAAATCCTGGACTGGTTGTGTTTACTCTGGTACTGTATGGCATTTATTGTTGCATTCTCTGAATAGTAATGTTGTGTTTACCACTGTTACCCACACTGTGCTACATAAAAAAAGTCTATGAATTTCTGCATAAGACTGCTGTAAGTACAAAGAGAGACTTAGACAGAAAACATTGAAGTGATAGACAGCAACATCCAAATAGCACACTCTACTGCAATTTAAATTGTATTTTTGGCAGACAAAGACATGGTTCGAATCCTGGGAGTGGTAGTAAGCTGTATGCATAATCATTCCTCTCAACTGTACAGATTTTTCAGACTGTCCAGATAATTGGCCCATATTTTCTGCCTGTTCCTCTGTCCCCCTGGCAAATCTGTGGGATGATCTCAGAATTGTAGTCATGAAATAATGACATACATTTGATTTTCAGATGTCAAAACCTTCAGAAAATGTATATTAAAAAAATCCTGTCACTCTAGCAACTCTCCAAGTTTATGACAGCAATATTCAAAACATGTCCCTATTTGTACCCCCATGTTGTCAAGCTTTGTCCAGAGTGTGTGCATCAAGAGATTGAGAGGTATGTGCATAATATTAACTGAAATATGGGAATATGTGTAGAAATAGTTAGGTATTGTTAACAAACATTCCCTCCACAGGTCTGTTAGATAAGAAAACTGTGCCTGTCAATAAAGATTTAAATCCTGGACTGGTAGTGTTTACTCTGGTATAGTATGGCCTGACATGTAGCATTCAATAACATCTGATATCAGAATAGAACTGTTGTGTCAACCACTGTTTCTCACACTGTACTACATAAAAATTTGTGTAGGAATGTCTGTATAAGACTGTTGTAATTACAAGGTCAGATTGTACAATCAAGAGAGACTTACACAGAAAACACTGAAAAGATAAACAGCAATATCCAAACAGCACACTCTGCTGTGACTTAAATTGTTGTATTTTTAGCAGCCACAGCTATGGTTCAAATCCTGGGAGTGGTAGTAAGCTGTATGCATAATCATACCTCTCAACTGTACAGATTTTTCAGAATGTCCAGATAATTGGCTCATATTTTCTGCCTGTTTCTCTGTCCCCCTGGGAAATCAGTGGGATGATCTCAGAATTGTAGTCAAGAAATAATGACATACATGTGATTTTCAGACCTCACAACCTTTAGAAAATGTATATTAAAACAAATCCTGTCACTCATGAAACTCTCCAAGTTTATGACAGCAATATTCAGAACATGTCTCTATTTGTACCCCCATGTTGTCAAGATTTCTCCAGAGTGTGTGCATTAAGAGATTGAGAGATATGTGCATAATATTAACTGAAATCTGGGAATATGTGTAGAAACAGTCAGGTAGTGTTAACAAACAATCCCTCCACAGGTCTACCAAGTAAGAGATGTAAGAATTTAGCTATAAGACAATTGAAGTTACACTGAGTACAGACATACCACTGCCCAAACCAAGGCCATAGGATATTGTAGTAATACCTGTACCATAATGATTAAAGCAAGGATCATTAAAGTTGTGAGTACTACAAGGATATATAAGTTGTTAATTGACATCTCTCTCTCCCTCCCACCATATCTGCAACAATAATCTAAATACAAAAATCAGTGGGTATGTTTACACCAAACCTACTGTTAGGACATATGTCCTATTGTTCAATAAAAGTGGAGTCCCTTTCTTTCTGCCCTCACGGTCCACCCAGGGAATACGCTCCACTCAGTTTTAGTTTTAAATATTGAAATGTGTTTCTATTAGTGTTTCATGTTGAAATACTATCATTGTTGGCCTATTGCTATCAATGTAACCTGCATGCCATTGTAATGGCCACTGTGGTTCCATATATGCATGCGTTCTGTTTGCCATGCAACTGTTCCAAATCTGGTGTTTTGGGTTAATGGGAATATCTATGCATGTTGTTATAACTAATCCTGGATTGTGTTGACTATTACTAACCCCCATATGTTTTAAAATTGCAACACCATAGCACATATGGAAAGGCCGGTCCTAGTGGACCCACCTCTCCCACCTCATCTGGCTTTGGCACCGGGCCCCAACATGCCTGGGACCCACCCTGGGACCTCCTCGTCCTCTGGTCCTGCACTACCTTCAGGTGGAACTGCCTCAGAGGATGGGGCTTGTCCCCCCCTGGGTGCGGGCGGGGATGAGGATCCTGTCACCCAAAGTTAGGTCCACGGATTGGTGAGTAGCAAGCTCTGAAGGGAGTTTGGAGATCTGCTACATCAGCTTGAGGGCTCCGTGGCACATTTAGAAGGTCAGCCTGCCCCTCCTGCTCAGCAACCAACACAGCCACCTTTGAGGCCATGAAGTTGCAGTGGTGACTGCCCATGGGTGGGGACCTCAGTCCCACTGTTTCCATTTGGGGGCTCATGGGCTTCCGATTTCCAAACACCCCTCCCCATCCAAGGTGTTTACCCACCACATGTGTCATATACTGCCCCTGATGCTGTCTTGTCTGTCTTGTCTGTCTTCCTACATAACCTACCTCCCCAATTATACCTACTATCCTTCCCCAACATCCCACTCTCACCTTAAAAAAAAGGGCAATCTGTTCCCAAAAAAAAATTTTACCCCATACATAGCTGTCCATTTTGCACATGTGTCCACTGGACATGTAATCTGGTCTAATTGGCTTCACAACACATTACTGTTGTCCTCATCCTTTTCTCAGGGGTTTGAGTGTCCAAATCTACCTCCAAATTCAGTACATATGTGCAGCTGTTGCTGTAGAAGAAATGGACAGCTATGGACCTTCCCTACACCCATCCTGCACATCCTTAGCTACTTTCCCTATTGTTTTTTTCCTCTGCATGCCCCCTTTTTCACCACTTTCCTATCACCCCTTTTTTCTTTTCTTTTAAAGAAATTAGCGCGGGGATAAGCAGGAGTAAGCACCTTTAAGCAGTAGTAAGTGGGTTTAAGCCTGTTTGCATGGTGGTAACCAATGGCTACACAGATTAAGCACTGTCGGGCTGTCTCTAAGCTTATTTAACCAGAAGTTAGCATTGCTTACCACCACGCAAACCTGCTTATAACTGCCTTAATCACTCTCTATCCAACAGCCCTTGTTCTGCCCAGCAACAAAATAAACAGCCCTTGCAAGTCTCAAACCCTGGACCTGCACACCATAGCCACAGTGGTTTACCACTAAGCCATTTGAGCTGTACGTAAGTGAGATGTTTTCTCAAACATATGAGGCACAGTCATTCAACAGTAGGGAAAATGTATTTATACATGTAGATGTATGTATGTGTGTGTGTGTATGTGTGTGTGTGTGTGTACACACACACACACACACGTATATATATATATATATATATATATATATATATATATATATATATATATATATATATATATATATATATACACACACACTGTATTTCCCCATAAATAAGACCTGGTCTTATACTCTTTCCCCTGCCGAAATACACATTAGGGCTTATTATCAGGGGATGCCTTATTTACCTCCCCGTACAACAATCGACATTTATTCATTTATTCATGTACAAAAATTGACATCTATTCATGTACACAAGTTGACATTTATTTGGTACTTTTCTGTTATTGGGCAACAGTTCTAAGTAACGCGTTAACAGTTGTGTGAGAGTTCTACATAAACAGTGCAACAAACATTTCAACTTCAGAATATCTACACCTTGGCTTTCACAGTGCAATATGTCATGCTTAATAGAAAGTGCAGAAAAATCTCAATGCATGTGTATTGGAGGAGGGGAATAAAAATGAAAGCAGAAGCAATCCATTCTGTTGCCGCGATAATGGAAAAGTTATTCAAATACAGTCATATCATCTTCTTCTGGAACATTTTCATAAGTCTCCAACCCCCGAATTCCATCCTGAATTTCTTGTGACTCCATTTCCTTAGAACCATTGGCCTCAATCTGTCATGGCTAGCAATAGAGGTCTCCTTAAATGAGCACTGCTTGTCCAAGTAGCCTGCTCGTAGTGCATTGGCTATCATATCAGTGATTTTATCCCATGAATTTTTCACTCAAGCACGACCTCTTGTGGGCTAGGCTTCACAATGCTTCCATGCTGATTTCCCTCCATTCTATTTTCAATGTAGTCATTGAGTTCCATGTGCAAATGGTCCTTGAATGGCTTGTTTATTGCAATATAAAGAGTCTGGAGATAGGCAGTCATTCCTGCGGGAATCATTATTTGATCTATTCTACTCCGTGCAAAGAATTTCTTCATGTCTATCGTGGTGAGTGCTGGCTGAATTCCAGACTAGCAGACATCTTTCGCCACCTCACAAAACAAGTAGCAGCATTACATTGACCAGCTTCCTTATAACTGCTTGTGTACACCAGGCTTTTTCAGTTTCAAGAATGTAAATGCCTGAAACACATTCGATCTTATCTTTCTTGCCCTTACTAATGATTAGAGGCGAAGTTTTCTTTCCATCTAGACGAATTGCCAAAATGCAGGTAACATGCACTCTCGTAACCAGTGGAGGGAATGTAGATTGACAAGGCTCCTCTCTGATCAATTGTTGTTTGAGATCCTTGGCCAATAAACACTGCGTTTTCATCCATAGTAATCATGTTGGAGAGTTATTATTTAGAAAAGTCGATGCCATCAACAGAGTACTTGAACAAGTGCACGTTTAATAACTTCAGTATCTTCCAGCTTGAACAGTGTTGTTGATCTTCTTAGAGACAGTTCATATCACTGAAGGAAGCCATCCAGCCACTGTTGTGATGCTTTGAATTCTTCTGAGGATATTTCTAACTGTGGTATCATTGTAAGGGCAAATGCTTGAATATCAGCCCTGTGCACAACCAAAGCCTTTGTTCTCCTGTTAGCAATCCATTCACAGATGATATCTTCCATCTTAAGAAATAATAGTTGCTGACCTAATCCACCCTTGCACTTTTTAGCATTTCCCTTGTCAGCCTGTTGACTGAGGTTATCGTATGCTGCACACCATTTTGGCACATTTGGAGATCTAACTTCTTCTCTTTGCAGAAAGCCATCAGATTCTTTTCCCGGAAGTCCTCCATGATTCCTTTCTTCTACTCAAAGGAATAGCTCTTTCTTTTTGCACTCATCTTGTTGGGGGGTATAATTAAAGACTTATGAGACTGGAGTGGCAACACAAAATAGTGAAGCTTAAGAAGACACAACCACAGCCTTTCATTATAAAGTGCATGTGCTTTACGCGAGTTGTCTGTATTTTGACTGATCACAGTACACCTGCCAGTGTTTATGGGCCAAGGACCTCTACCGTCAAGTGTGAGTGATGATTACAGTTACAGTAAAAATTATTTATTAATTATTTATTTTACAGTTGTTAACCGGGGTGTCTGACTGAGCCGAAAAGGCCCTTTTCAGCAGAGGCCTGGGGAGAAAAGCTCCACAAAAAAAATTACAGACACATTTCATTATTTAGACATGATCAGTATACACAGACATTACAAGAGACATGTTTTTACAGTGGTATATGTCACATAAACAGTTAAAGTGGAAAGAGCAAACAAAAAATATTAATTTTAAAAATAAAGGTAATTAATAGATTTGTGGTGTACAGCTGAAATTTGGAACATAGGTAGAATACATACATAGTACACAGGTACAGTAAAAACATTGTTGATTAGCCAGTGTTTGTGAGTAAGATTGAAAACTATTATCAAGTGCTCTAGATTTAGTATGTATATGTTATCCACTTTCACTAGCCTGGGGAGCAATCATGGCACTGCCAACTTTGCTTGTGATGTTGCCTGATGAGGTCTTTAAAGGGAGACTTTGGATGATGTGTTTTGAATGCTAGTAGGGACAGAGTTCCATTTTTTAGCCACTGAACTACTATATAGTGCATCTCCAAAGCTATTGTAGCTGTTGGTGACTTCTAGTAGTAGTTTGCTTGATGATCTAAGAGGCCTTTTGGCTGAGTGATGTTGTACTAGGATTTTGAGGGCAGGACACTTATTGGGGAGGTAATAGATAGAATGACAGAGGCAGAGCTGATGGTAGGTTAGGAGGTTGGAGGACTCTTAGGGAAAGAATCTTACGACTCTGCAAAGAGAAGAAGTTGGGTGTCCGAATGGTCTGAAAATGGCAAGCAGAGTGCAATAACCTCAGTCAATGGGTGTCAATAATATTATTTTATACTTCAAAATGTCCATTGTGTGTTGTTGATGATCTTAACTGGTGCTTATTTTTGTGGTAGGGTTTATATCATGACCACCCTGGAAAATCATGGTAGGCCTTATTCTCTGGTTAGGTCTTATTTACGACAAAATACTGTATATATATATATATATATATATATATATATATATATATATATATATATATATATATATATATTGATATATATATATTTATTTATTTACATTTGTTAACCGGGTGGTGTCTGACTGGGCTAGTAGCCCATTTTCAGTGGATACCCGGGGAGAAAAGCTCCAGAACATATAAGGCGTATGATACAGACATAAGATTTATACATGCAGCAACAAACATTACAAGAGTTGACTAGCATGACATACAAAAGTTGACTAGGATAAACATATGACAATATGTTGACATACATGTATATATATATATATATATATATATATATATATATATATAAATATATATATATATATATATATATATATATATATATATATATATATATATATATATATATATATATATATATATATATATATATATATATAAAATATATATATATATATGTATGTATATATATATATATATATAAATATATATATATATATATTGCATTCACACATTGGATCCACACTCTGAACCTCTCACTGCAAACTTCTGATCAAAGGCACTGTTAATGGGGATGAAAGGTCCTAAAATAGGGATCTCTTGTAATTATTGCCATTATTCCTTCCTCCACAGCTGAATTGATCTGCCTTGCAACACAATAACCAGCGCTTGCAAGTCTTGACCCCAGGACCCTGCACAACATAGCCACAACAAGTTAACAGTAAGCCATCTCTGCTGTAAGATGTCAGGATGATTTCTCTAACATATCATGCAGAACAGTCAGTCTGCCATAGGGAATGTACAATTTGGAAGAAGTAAACATTCCAATGATACATATACATGCAGACACACACACACGCATATATATATATATATATATATATATATATATATATATATATATATATATATATATAATGTATGTGCACATGCATACACATATAAATATATAACTACTTATAGGTATGTATAAAAGGAGTATATATAGAGGGTGTACAGCATATCAAACAGCCATTATTCCTGCAGCTGCCACCTTTTCAAATGGCCAGTGTTTGATTATTTCCTACAAATGACAATTATTGCATGAAACATATACCCACACACAATGCAAAGGACATGACCCCACACACAAGTTTGCATACATAAAAATGTTTATTTATGTACTATTTCAGTTGTTTATGCCATTTTTATAGACATTATGTGTTTGAAATACATAATAACTGATTCATGCAACTCTCAAACAAAACATATGATACAGTAATCTGCAAAACATATACTTTGCTGTCTAGGCTAAGGCCTTCAAGTAGTAAAACAGTAAAAAACACACTTGCCTTGAAGATAAGAACCAATCAACACTTAATTACAGATGTAGTTCAGCAGCCTTCAATTAAACTCTCTACTCAACCCCTAGGGGGAAAGTATCATGTAAATGTATCTGTTACATAACAATGCTTAACTTAAAACGTCACTATCACACTGATAAATAGAACTATGTGTAAGACAGTAAGCTGTAGCCCACCACTGTTCCCATGGTGAACCATATGAAAATGTACAGCCTTATACCTTAATGTTTCTTAATACTGATATCCCTCACATGTTGTAATAGTCTAGATTAAAAGATTTAATAACCCCCCCCCATAAAATGTTTTACAAGGGCATATAACATTGTTCTCCATACACTGACCTCCGGACTGTACAAGGCCACACATGTTCTGTCCAGCTGTAGCCCTCATATATATAGACCCTACCCCACAATTTGTGTGGGAGTCCACAACATCACTGGAATGATAGCAGCAATGCCAGCACTAAATAATGATATGCCATTTCCTAACAAACTCTTACTGCATGACATCTGGACAAAGCCTGGTAAATAGGTGAAGGACAGAAGTAGAAACACAGGGCCATATTTGAAATATTGCTGTTATACACTGTGAAAGTTGCTGGTGTTATAGGATTGGTTGCAGCATACCCTTACTCAGGAATATGAAGTCAGAAACACAAATGGATGTTGCCATGTACCAATAGCAATCAACAGAGAGAATGCCACTGATATGTCAGAGACAAGACCTGTGTGGTGAACAAACAAAACATAACAGCCAATCCTCTGGCCATCATGTGGATGGGCCCACAGTTGACAGCTATGCAGACAGACTGAATTCTATGCCAAACTAGCATGTAGACACAAACCATGTAAAATTAGCAGTATTCAATGCATATAACAGCAATATTCACACACTGTCCCTTGTTCTGGAACCTTATACAAACATGTAGTTGGCCAGTGTCCGCAAGTCCTGTTGTAAGAGGTATTGCTACCTGCTGTCTGTAACACTGCTGCCCACACACAGGAATGATGTCTTCCATACAGGAAAGGTAAAGGGACAACACCCACATGATGTAGTCATTTACAGTAGTGGGTTGCCATGACATTGGCTATTGGAAGTACTACACAGCTGGCTGCATGCAGTTAGCAACTGGGGGACACCAATTGGTGCAGAGGCCATCACCTGATCATGAGCATCACCTACAAAGCCATGCTGCAATCTATTCAAACCAGCTTGATCCTTGTAGTGGAGAGAGAGAGACAGAACTAAAAATAAAAAAAAAATAAAAATAATACCAAAAGACAAAAATATTACAAAAAAATTAGGAAAACATTCAAGTGGTAAACAGAAGAGAGCACAATAATAAAACAGATATGTGAAACATGTCAGCATGTAATTGAATGTAGGACGTGGTCTGTAATAATGAGATAGATGATGTGGAAAGATTTATATGTGCCATCAAGGCTTGCTGTAATGATGTCCTGCTGAACAACTGCTATGGATATAGCATCTGGCCCTGTGGGCAGTGAGTCATACCTGTCAACTGTGCAGATCTGCACATAATGTCAAGATTTAAGCCATCCTACTGTTGTTCTGTTCCTCCAAACATGTATATTAGTCTGGCAAATAGCTGAAGGTGGAAGTAATGAAGTCATGATAGACACATGAGCTTCAGACTCCACCACCTTCAGGACAGACTTGGTAATGTGAAATGTATCATGCACAAACTTCATAGGTTTGTAATAGGCATATTTATGATCTGTTCCTATATATCCCCCCTAATGTTAGGCTGTGTCCACATGTGACACTCTGTTTCGTAGCAAGGCAGAACAGTGCAGCTGTGGAGGAAGGAGGTTCAGAGTGTGGATCTGATGGCTGAATGCACTCTCTCTCTCTCTCTCTCTCTATATATATATATATATATATCTACATATACACACACACACACACACACACACACACACACACACACACATATATATGTATATATATATATATATATATATATATATATATATATATATATATATATGTAAATACATTTTTCCTACTATTAAATGACTGTGCTGCATGATATGTTTGAGAAAACATCACACATATCTGCAGCTCAGATGGCTTAGTGGTAAAGTGCTGTGGCTATGGTGTGCAGGGTCCTGGGTTAGACACTTGCAAAGGCTGATAATTTATTTGCTGGCCAGAACAAGGGCTGTTGGATACAGAGTGATTAAGGCACCTGTAAGCAGTTGTAAGCTGGTGTGTAATGGACAGTTATGTATGGTGTGAAATTCTTGTTGGGAACAGATTGCCCTTTTTTTGTTAAGGTGAGAGTGGGATTTTGGGGAAGGATAGTAGGTATATTTGAGGAGGTAGATTGGGTCGGAAGACAGACAAGACAGACAAGACAGCATACAGGGGCAGTATATGACACGTGTTGGGTAAGCACCTTGGACAGGGAGGGGTGTTTGGAAATTGAAAGCCCATGAGCCCCCAAATGAAAACAGTGGGACTGAGGTCCCCGCCCATGGGCAGTCACGGCTGCACCTTCATGGCCCTGAAGGTGACTGTTTTGGGAGCTGAGCAGGAGAGGCAGGCTGACCCTCTAATTGTGCCATGAGGGCCTCAAGCTGGTGTAGCACATTCTCCAATTCTCTGCGTAGCTCCCTATGCACCAGACCCTGGACCTGACTTCCGGTGACAGGATCCTGTCTGTGCCTGCTCCCAGGGGGAAGGACAAGCACCATCCCCTGAGGTGGTTCCACCTGAAGGTAGTGGAGAACCAGAGGATGAGGAGGTCCTGGGGTGGGTCCCAGACGTACTGTGTACTGGTGCCATGGCCAGATGAGGTAGGAGAGGTGGTTCTGCTGGGAATAGCCTTCCCAAACATGCTATTGTGTTGCAGTTTTAGAACATACATGGATAGTAATACTCAACACAATCCAGGATTAGTTATAACAGCATGCATAGATATTCCCATTAACCCAAAATGCCAGATTTGGAACAGCTGCATAGCAAATCGAACATGAGCATATATAGAACCACAGTGGCCATTACAATGGCATGTAGGTTACATTGATAACAATAGGCCAACAATGATAGTGTTTCAACATGGAACATGAATAGACACATTTAAATATTTGTTGCACAATAGGATATATGTCCCAACAGTAAGTTTGGTGTAAACATACTCATTGATTTGTGTGTTCAGATTATTGTTTCAGATATGGTGGGGCAGAGAGAGAGAGATGTCAATTAACAACTATTATATCCTTGCAGTATGAGGTCCTCAGACCTTTTTTTCCTGTTTATGTTTTCCAGGTATCGTGTCCCGGGAGTGTCTCCCTGCTTATACTCCACAGGAGAATGATATCATAATAAAATACCTTGTGCATCATGACAGAACCCTCTTTGGGCAAATGGCCCATGATCTGCAGGAGAGAACAGCCATATGGAATGAGCTTGTCCACAGGGTAAACAATGTCAGCCTGCATAACCACAGTTATGAGCAAGTGCAACATTGTTGCACTGATCTCATCCATCATACCTGTCAGCGTGCTGCTGCAGTTAGGAGGGACCAGCTATCCAGAGGTGGGGGTCATGCCATCCAGCCCCCACTGACACATGCTGAGGAGCTTCTCACCAACCTTGGGGCACCTGACCGCCAGCCAAGCCAGGAACCTGATGATAGCATTGTGGAGGTGGGTGCTAACCACACAATGGACGAGGAGTGTGCAGGTAAGGCCCCAGGGCACATTAGTAGACCCCTATTGCTTATCCATCTTCATCTGTAAAGTATTCTCATGCATATGTCAGATAACATAGTCTATTGCTGCAGTGTAGTAATTAACAGATGTGCATAATCTCTAGAATTGTGGGGTTGTACTGTTGATGTACTGAAATGCTGCTCCCAGCCTGTACCAATGCAACAGGTGTGGCTGCTCACATTACATCTCTCACACAACTATGTAGGTCCCTCTGGTATACTTTTCGGGCAGCAGCCTGTAGCTGGTGAGTATGGAGTTGTTTTGTTCAGGTTTGCCAGTACACTGGCCATGTTATGGCCATGGTATTTGCCATGCACACATTTAACACACCTACCCATAATGCATGCTGTACATGTTCGCTTATTGTTGCTGTTAACTGCACTGCATCACAGTGGTTACCATGGTGGCATATCTGAAGGGTATGTAAGAGTCCTGCAGTATACCTAACAACCTGTCAGTGCAAGATGTGTGGACAGAGATAAACATAATGGTGGGACAAATGGCCTACAGTAGGGACATGTCTGAAACATTACCCTTATACAGTCGCTACAACAATGTATACACCCCTATTACAATGGCAACTGTTACAGATCTACACAACGGCATATCACAATACCACATTCCACACCTTTTACAACCTCTTATGTAATCCTAACATGAGCAATGAATGTATAATATGGAATCCTATGTTAGGGCAACAAATATGGGGAATACATACCTTAACAAACACTGGAAGCATATTTGTGCACACACTCCAAATAACATATTGTGGAAGCAGCTTTTGAGGTACTGACAGCATTCACTCTTCTTGAGTACACACCTTCTATCAAGTACAGGGTCTCAATGTCACACCAGGTAATGTTCTGCTGTCCAAGAAGTATGTCCATGACATTTCCCCACTCACCTGCAACAGAGGAAGCTGTGGCTTGCACACACCTTACAAACCATGGAATGGATTCCATGTCCAAAAGGTACACTCAGGAGTGGGAGACGTAGCTTTATCTCACCATTGCATATACCATGGCAAACAGTGCAGACAGTCATGTATGTGACTATGAAGTATGGGACAACATTAATGTAGAAAATAAACAGATGCCCATCCAATACAGATGACAACACATGTTGCAAACTGGTCATGGAGGCTGCCCAGAAACAGGCAGCTACACTGAGGGACTTGCAGGAATGTCTAGCAAGTACTGCCTGTGCAGTACCTGTGGTGACAATCACCTGGACTCTGCATAAGTGTGGCCTATGGGTTAGGGTAATCAGATGGAAGAGTTGTTTCACAGGAAACATCACTCATGGCTCTCTACAGGTAGCATATGCATAACATCAAGTCTCCCAAAGGCATGTGTTGCAATGTGTAATAGTGTACCGAGACCAAGGCTGAAACCTACAGACAGTATTAATAAAGATACATGTGGTGCACAAGCAACACCTCACTCCACCTCGGCCCACCATCCCCATCTGTACCTTGCTGGTGCCAGTGTACACCTTTAGGTTTGCTGTTCATTAGCAGGAACTAGGCTGGTAGACATGGTGTTCTGAATTTGGAACACTGCAAAATGACACTCATGTGTGACCCATAGTTGTCAAGCATCTGCAATAAGGCTGAGGATGGGGAAAGGTGTCATCCTGAAACACAACAGTGAACTGAAGCATACATCCAAAGCTTGTTAAGAATGGCTGTATCTAAACACAGTCAAGGTCATGCATTGTGCCAGACATAACCCTGACTCCACAGCAATAGTGAAGGCCCTGTGTGACATCCAAGGGCTGTGCACATGAGCTGACCTTGAATACGACAGAGTTGGGGGGCATATGTAGGATGGAGGGACCAAATAATGGCAAGTGAAGATGGGTCATGCTAGTATACCCCTTCCAGCCATAGTGACTGCTGTAGTTCACTTAACAGGTGGTGCAACAAACCATCGTGTTAAGGGTGTGCACACTTATGCAACCTACATATTGTATGTCTCTCAATCAGCATCTGCACAACTAACACATTTGTTTGATACTGCATTTGATTGCACAGGTCATATGTCACATATCAGGTGTGTGTAATATTAACATATGCAGTATTGGGGCACCATTGCATATCATGGAAGAGGCTGGCATGTCAATAAGGGTGTGTACACTCCTCATATCCACAGTAAGCTTTCAAGGTTGTTATTGCAATTGGATTTTATTGCTCATACATGCACTGCTGATGATGAGATCTGCAAATCAGAGGTCAGACATTCACAATTGACATCTGTCCTCATATCATCCCAGGTATGTGTCAGACAAACACATAGGGGCTGTAAGCAACAGAGCAAACAAAACATCCACACATATATACATTCAGCAATGGTGTGTACATTCATGAGATATGATGCACAGTACATGCCAGGGTGCTGAACAGGTGCACAGCAATACTGTGTACTTGGGTGCAGTGTGTTCCAGGGGAAGAGGCATCACCTAACACAACTCATGCATCACAGAGATGTATAATGTTGGTAACAAGGATTGAGTATACCTGCAGTGCATGCTGTTGAGTGCCATATGTCATGCATGTTGACTGTTGGGTAATGAGAGGTCTGTGTAATATCTTTGTGCCACCTCACCTGTAAGTGTGTGTGTGTGTGTGTGTGTGTGTGTGTGTGTGTGTGTGTGTGTGTGTGTGTGTGTGTGTGTGTAGAGGTAAGCAGTGGTGTACATATCTTAAATTACATTTTTTGTTTTACCTTGTCAGGTGGCTAGGTGGCTCAGGGTTGCTCCTGCAGGTGAACTGATGTTAGTCTCCATACTGACTCTGACAATGATGATAGGTATGGTGAGGCATAGGCAGGGTTGTCAGGGGCTGAAGCTGTGCCTCAGTTGGCATCCCACTTTTATCCACCCCATCCCCGCACACAGTTACAATGCCTATACATACCCCATTATCAGTGGCCATAGATAAGGAACAGTTGGTGGGTGATGGCATGGGACAGGACAGTGTGGTAACTATGGCAAGTGTGTCTGTACACAGCAGCCATAGCCAGATGACCAGTGAGATGCCACACAGGCAGATGTACAGAGGTGCTCATAAGAGGGCTGCTGACCATCATGCCTCTGGCAGAAGTGTCACAGCAGGTGTCACCAGATGCATGTTTCAGGCCATCATGGAGGCACAGGCATGCATGGAATGTTGTACCAGACAGGGTCTGAGGCTCCAGGGGGCTACTCATTCTGCTGTACTTGACAACATTTGCAATCTTGCAGGTGCCCACCATTATGTTGCAGAGGTCCTAGATAGATGGTTGGGTGAGATGGTGCTAATCACTGACCATGCAATGTCTGTGTTAGAGCATATGGTAGGAGTAGGGTGACAGCCACATAGCCGTAGGTCACCAACACCAACAGTTGGAGGTGTACGTGGACATGCAACAAGTCACAGCCGCTCCCATAGTGGCAGTACCAGCACTAGCAATGCAGGGGGGTGCAGTCCACACAACAACACAGCAGGCCACATGCATGTGGTCCTGGCCGGTCCCAACAGGGACCCATATCCAATGGACATTTGGCATCATCAGGGGAGAATACCATATCTGGGCTTGTAGCTGGTAGTGCCCATGGAACCCCTGGCAGGTACAGTTCCTGTGTCCATGGCCAGACATGGTGAACTGCACACCCTGCCAGGTATGGTCTGCAGATGTAAACAAACCCCTGTATAGGGAAGCCACATGGCAGAACTGTGTGCATACATACACACACATCACCAACACAGCTAGGGCACCACCATACCTACACACACCACATCTGCACAGCCCAATTGATAATGAAACCCCCTAACACACACACATGATGTCAACCAAATGGCTCAGACTAATTCTCTGGCAAACCCATAACACACCCTGTGCATATGATGATATCTGTGCCACATCCCTATTATCCATACTATTGATGCAGGTACAGGCTAGTTTGGTTCTGATGCACAGGGTGAATGTACTAAGGTTTAGAAATGTAATGCTGTGACATATGTTTTCAGTTGTAAAGTTTAATGCTTATGTGTCAGGATGTGTAGCTGTCCAGCCATGATGCATTATAGCTGTTATTAACACTGACTGATTGTGGTCTCCATAATGTATTCAGTTTGTGTTATAGGTGTCTATGCATCAGCAGGATATTTGTCTGCTGTTGTTCCCTACAAGGGGTATAGCACTGTGGTGACAAATTGACTGAGTCATATCCTGGGTACAGGTGAACACAAGTAACATGTCTGTATTACAGTTACTGCATGTGCCACATGGCTGATAGGTCTGAGGGGTGTATACAGGTGAGTGCATGGTGGCTGATGTCAGCAGCCCTTCTACAGTGGACAATGGCAAGTGTACTGGGTGGCACACAAAATATTTGTGAATAACACACACACACACACACACACACACACACACACACACACACACACACACACACACACACACACACAGACACACACAAGCTTTGGTGTTGATGCAATACACAAAGAATACTGTACACATGGATGCACTTAATTTTGCAGTGAACCCATTTTAGACTATGTACTTCCACCAAGACAAAAATAGGCAAAACATCACATCAGTAAATAATCAGTCTGCCAGTTTAATGTCATTGATGATGGTACTGGCAGGGTATATGTTCTCTTCCCCAATGTAGTGCAATCCTGGAGGTAGTATTCATAGGTGTGCTGCTGTGGGTGGCACAGCCCTCCACGTTGGAGGGTGTGGGGTGATGTAGAATCACACATACTGTGATTGACAACTACTTAAATTGTTAACATAAACTGTACAGTATTACAGCAGACTAAGTGGGGGATAAACACAATAACCCCAATGAGGGTGGCTGTGCCCACAACATCCACACCCAACTATATATACCAACTCCAGAATTGCTGTACAGCTGTATAGTGGGGGAGAGGGCATTTACATATCTACTACTAGTTTTGATGGAATGAATTCTACAAGATGATTCCTTTGAAATGTTAGCATTTGCCAGTCAGTTCTCAGACAGATGCCCTCTTGGTACATGTATTTTCTGCAAACTGAAGTAGATCCCTTCTCATACACACACATTATTTGACAACACTGAGAGTAGAACTCCTATCTAGGTATTTATTGCTACTAATATGTTTGGCCCTTAATTGCAGTCATCACACAGCTTTTAGGATGAGGTGTGTCACAAGTTTCTTGTTAAGTGAAAAACATCACCAGGCCTTGTACAATATGGTAATGGGGGATGTACTGGCTGTTAATGAACAATAAATAGTATGACATACTGTCATATACACATTGACAAACACATAACAGTCATAGACACATCTGAGAGACCTGGATTTATTAGTGCTAACTACCTTGTCAGTGAGTCCATTCAGTTACAGATAATTTGCACACAGCACATACATCATTGGGCTGGATAGTGTAATCAGTTACCTGTATGGGTGATGGTGACAGTTGTCCTCATACAGTGGACCTTGGGATATGTGCTGGGGGTACCATAGTGTAAAGACAGTATACCCAGCACCCACACCCCACATTGGATATTTTACTCACTGAACCCCACGATAATGCTCTGACATACCCACAATAACACATTGACCAGGACTGCAATACAACCCATTGTCTATCTCATCAGTGCTACTAGAGGGATATGCATTTATTACGCATGCCACAGGGATAGTAGGGTGAGGGTTTGTCATGGCTCTCCTCATGTCAGCAACATCACTATCCCTTATAATGTATGGCAAGGTGTATTGTATTTGGAGACTGTGGCATCAATATGCTGTATCCTACAAATATACACACTTGCACACATACACACACTTGCCAGGACTCAGAGGGTAACCCATGCCCATCTACCCATTTGTACAACAGTGTTATGCTAGTACTGCAAGTTCCAGGTAGCTCATAGGGTGAAGAGTGTAACAAGGTGCATTTAATGTCCATTACAGCAGCAGCTATTTTTAACTATGGCAATGGGGGGTAGTGGGTGAGAAGGCAAGCAGGGTATCATCAACTACAAGTTTACAAACACACAGACACTGTTATTTTCAGTAATGCACACTGACACATTTGTCAGTACTGGCATCCATAGGTGCAAGTGTTCCTAGGTGTGTGTACCAGGATAATGTCCATGGGGAGATGAGAAGAGTAGGGGATGTGGGTACAGTGGTATCATGCCACCTGACATTTGTAAGCAGGCCATCTATCAACTGATGCCACTTGAGTGATCCCCAGGATGACAGTTAAAATGCAACACCCAATCATCTGGTTGTCACTTGCAGAAGGCCAGTGAGGTGTTCCAATTCACATGTATGCAACATATATTACATAACACGGCCAGTGTCTGTGTTGGAGACCTGTACCCAAGCATGTTCTGTTGGCTGTGGTAGTCTAGTTGCGGTATCCATGGCATGTGGTGCATACAGGGTGGGGTTTCCAAGCTGTGGCATTCATAACACAGCTGGGAAGACATGCCAGTTTCAGTCAAGCATAGATTGCCTGTAAGCAGCTAAGATGGATACCTGACATCTGCACATCTGTACAGAGGACAGTCAGAAATCAGCTAGCCAACAGGTTATGCATTAGGATAAATGTTTTGAACAGATCAACATCTGACACTGATAGATATGCCAATACTACATGACAGCAGCCCTGAAGGACATCTCCTATACACATAGTACTCTACAGTTAATTTCCACATATCAGATCAATATCCAGTAACAAATATTTAATAACACACAGCTCACACACCAAGAACATGATAGTAAGTACTCAGAGCCCAGCTTTGTATGCAGGGGTGTATGGTTCAAATACTATAATCTGGAATCTACTCTTACTTGGGAAATCACTGTTAACAGTAGTAATGTAATGTAATACAGGCAAGTGTGACTGTATATAACCCGGGATACTACCCATGTATGAAACACATATAGTTTCATAGTTTAGTTTCATAGTATAGTACTAGGCTATCTGCCCTGGGGCATTTGTAAGCCTAGCCATAGTGATGTGGCTTTTGCCACCCCATGAAATGGTACAAAAATGTACAGAATAAATCTAAAATACTGTGCCTCTGTCTAGTAGTGACACAGTGAAGGTCCCCTTATATAATAGAATTAGTTTACTGTGCCCCTGTCTAGCAGTGACACAGATGTAACCCCTGGGGTAAACTTACGATCTCCCATCCACTCATCAAGATTTCTCTTGAAGAGAGTCAGTGAGGGGCTCTGCCTAATATGAACTGGGATCCTGTTCCAAAGCATGGGAAGCCTCTGGGTTATGAATCTATCCCTCCAGCATGTCCTATTCATACTTGTGCCGAGGTTTAAGTCTTTAGCTCTCGTGGTCCTGATGGATTTGGATTTTTTGACGTGGAGCATGTCCATCAGATCCTGATTGGACATGGCCTTGTACGTCAGGCAGAGATCACCTCTGAGCAGGCAGTATGCTACTGAATAAAGCTGAAGTTTCTTTAGTCTGGCAGAATAAGACATATGTTGGAGATCCTTGATCCTTTTGGTGAGGTACTTTTGTGGTCTCTCCAGCTGTTGCAAGTGCCGGGTGAGGTACATACCAAATGGGGCATTGTAATCAATCATGGGTCTGATGAGGGAGGAATATAGGGGTACAATGACATCCTTGGATCTGGATGTGAAACCCTTCATGATGAGGTGTGCAAGGTAGAATGTTTTTCTCACCACTTTGGCAACGTGGCCGTCAAATGAGAGGCCACTGTCTACTTGGGTCCCTAGGTCTCTGATTACTTTTCCGTACTCAGTGGGTTGCTGTCTATGTGATAATTTGTGGGTACTTTGTTTTTCCAAAAGGGATGACTATACATTTTTGGCATTTAGTTTAAGGCCGTGACTACGGCACCAGTTGTCCGTTCAGAGAGGCCTTTTGTAGGATGTGTGTATCTGCTGGTGTATCGACTATGGTGCCTAGTTTGCAGTCATCTGCGAACTTTGTCAGCCACAGCCCTCCCATGTTTGCTTTAACATCTGAGAAATAAATGCCGAACAAGAGGGGTCCCAGGACAGATCCCTGTGGGACACCACTTGTGACTGGCTTTGAGTCTGACATTGCTCCAGCGATTTTAACTTTATGGGTTCTGTCCTTTAGCCAGTTTGCAACCCATCTAGTGACATAAGGGTTTACTTTTAAGCTGTTTAGCTTATCTATGATGCCTGAGTGGGGTATTGTGTCAAGGCCTTAGCCAAGTCCAGGTATGCTGTATGGACTGCTTTGCCCTCATCAATGGCTCTAGTGACTGTTTCAAAAGTCAACCAGGTTTAAAAGGCAGGATCTGCCCTATACAAAGCCGAACTGGGTGGGGTCAAGCGCCTGTAGGTCCCCTATGTCTCCGTTTATGAGTTCCATAATGATTCTTTCCATAGCTTTGCAGACCAGGCTAGTCAAGCTTATGGGGTGGTAGTTTCCAGGGTCTGTAGAGGCACCCCTTGTGGAGTGGGACCACTGTTGCTGCACGCCAGTGTTCAGGTACATATCCCAAGTAAGGCTAAGGTTAAATAGCATTTTTATGTGTGGGTTTAGCTCCTCTTGAGTTCACATAACACGCACCCGGGATACCGCCAGGTCCCATTGATGCTGTGTTTTTGCTTTGTTTAGGCCGGGTCTCACTTGGACATCTGAGATGACAGGGAGATTACATTCAGCTGGGATAAGTATTTCTTCTTTTGGGGGTGAAGGAGGCGAGAAATTTGCACTGAACCTGTCAGCCAGAATGTTAGCAATATCTGTGGGTTCAGTGTATTTTTTGTTGTTGTGAACTAACTCTGAGCATATCTGAGGGTTTCCGCCCAGGTTTCTAACATAGCTGAAGAAGGCTTTGTGGTTATCTTTAGTGTTCTTAGCGATTTTTCTCTCAAAGTTTGCCTTGGATGTTTTTATGAGAGAACATAGTTTTCTGCTAATGTTGATCAGAGATGTCTTCCCTTCATGGGATTTCGCTCTGACGACAATTTGTTTATGGCTGAGGTCCACCAGACAGGACGCTTACATTTGGTGGAGAGGGACTTGGATTTGTTTGGGATTGCATGATCCATGCATTCTTGGAGATGTCCATAGAAAGCATTTGTGAAGGATTCGGCATTGTGGGATGTGGTATCCACTGGCACAGTGGGCTTAAAGGATACCATCTCAGTCTTAAGAAGAGTGAAGTCTGCTTTTGAGAAGTTTTTCACTGTGGTCTTTTGTGCTGGGGGTGGAGTTGGGATATGTATATCCAGGGTGATTAGTTTGTGGTCAGATCTCACTAGTGAGGGGTATACTTCCGGTGTGGAGCATTTTGTCCCCATGTTTGTGATGATCAGGTCTAGTATATTATCTCCCCTAGTGGGAGAGGTGACTAGTTGTTCCAGTGCATTTGAATTTATGAATTCCAGGAACCTGTGGACTAGGGTATTAGGGCTAGAATAATGTACCCAATCTATGTTTGGGTAGTTGAAGTCTTCCAGTATGATGGTATTTTGTGATACATTCATATCCTCCAATGTCTTCAGGAAGGCTGAATGGGGTTCTTGAGACTGGGAGGGTGGTCTGTAACATGCTACCAGTTGTATAGCAGTTTTGCCTATGGTTAGTTGCACCTGTATGGTCTCTGATGCTTCATGTGTTGCTACTAACCTGGAGGTGTGGGTGTCCTTTATGAATATGGACACTCCCCTCCTTGTGGTTCGGCCTGGGTTTTGGGGCCGAAAAGCATGATATGAGGTATAGCCTGGTAGTGCTGGGGTGCTCTCAGGAGCCTTGAACCAGGTTTCAGTTACTGCATAGACGTTGATGTTCTCCATGCTGAGGAGTGCATCAAGTGCCTGCATCTTGAGATTTAGACTTCTGGCGTTGAGCAGCATCACCCTTAGTTTTTTTCCATTTTTGTTTTCTAAGGAGGTGGGTTTGTCTTTTGAGCCTTGCCTAAAAAAGGCCCTATGGGGGTGGCAAGAGCCTTAGCCAATATCCGGAAGCCCAGTGGTGACAGGTGTAAGCCATTCCTTGTGAAGCAGTGTGGCTTGTCCAACATATCATCCCAGGCAGACAGACATTGGATCCCCTTAGAATGACACCAGTACTTGAGCCAATTGTTAAAGCTGATCATCTTGTCTTTGTATTGTGGTATCATTCTTGGTGAGGGCAAGATGCTACTCAGGGTCAGGGTCATACCAGCCTGGGCTACATAATTGGAGAGCTCCTCTATGTCTCTTTTCATGTAGTCCAGGGAGGTACGTCTCAGGTCATTCACACCAGGATGGACAATGACGGAGTCATATTTGTACTTGCTTTGGAGTGACCTGAGTGCATTATGTGGCGGATCCTAGCTCATAGACAGCTCACAGTCACCTTCTCCTTGTTCAGCCTGGTCAGTGGGACATCAGTGTGTCTGACTATGGAGTCACCTATTACTAGTGTATCAGGCAAGGTGTTTGGCCTTAAGGGCTGCGATTGGTCACACACTGATTTATTGAAGTATGTGTTGCATGTGTTTTGTTTTGAGGTGGTGGATTTTGGATGTCTGCTTTGGGAGCCTCTGTTGTTTTGGTAAGTTTTTTATTAGAGCTTCCGAGTATGTCTTTGTGTTTTTATGTGTTTGGTTTGCAGTTGTGGTAGGTCTATGTGGGACTGGGATTGTTGTTTGTGTGGTTGCCATCTCCTCCTGTCTGGTCATGCCAGCCCTGAGTTGAGAGAGTTCAGCCTCCAGTTTGGCTATATAGTTGCATCTCTCACATGTATTTGTGTTTGTTGGGAGGAGGAGAGGGTTTTCTGTGTACATGAGACAATTGTAGCATTGTCTCAAGATGCCCAGATTGACCAGCTGAACTGGAGATGACGCCAGTAATCTACCACTTGACATGCTAGAACAGTATAAGGGAGTGGTATACCTTTAAGGGAAGTGGGTATTCACAGGGGTGGTAAGTAGATGTAATGCTTTACTTAGTACGAGAGTGCTTACTTAGTAGAGAAGTATTGAGAACAAGTGCTAGGCTTATAATACAGTGAGTAGTCTGGTTATACTAAGAGTAGAGCTTCCTTAAGGGAAAATTTGAAGAACAGACTTTGCGGAGCCAGAAAAAGTTTAACCTTGTTTAACCGGCGACCGCGCAAAGCCATGCAAACGCGGATTTTAAACAGTGAACTACAAAAAAGCTGGAAATGGTCCCAAACAACCAATTACTACAGCTTCTTGTGCTGAGGTCACTTCCCCCAAGGACAGGTAGGCTGCTCAAGGCTCCCCACTCCCACTGGTGAGCAAAGAAACTTCCTTCTATCCAAGTAAGGTAATGGACAACACAGGAACTACACCACAGCCCAGAATACAGCAATGCCTGTAAACTGGCCTAAACTAGTCGAGGAAGGCGGGAAAACAAGGATTATTTTTTTGTTTTTTTGGTAGAAACACACAGAAAATGCAGAAACAGTGATAAATTAGTTACACAGGCTAGCACACTTTAGTGGGCAGCCTCCACAGTTAAATTAAACAAACAAACAAGCAAACTTTCGATCAAATTCGACTAAAATGTAACTTTAAGTGCAGATTTTAAAATAATGCAACAATCAGTTAAAAACAGTTCAGGCTAGTTCAAGGTAAGCTACAGAATCTATTTCAAGTGAAAAAAAGCAAAGATACTTAAATCCAGAAGGTAGTCGCTTTTCGGAGTTCCTGCTGCTAGGACCACTCTGTAAACCCACGTGGAGCTTGTCTGAGCAGTATAGCCAGAAAAACGCCCAGAGGCGGATTTTAAACAGTGAACTACAAAGAGCTGGAAATGGTCCCAAACAACCAATTACTACAGCTTCTTGTGCTGAGGTCACTTCCCCCAAGGACAGGTAGGCTGCTCAAGGCTCCCCACTCCCACTGGTGAGCAAAGAAACTTCCTTCTATCCAAGTAAGGTAATGGACAACACAGGAACTACACCACAGCCCAGAATACAGCAATGCCTGTAAACTGGTCTAAACTAGTCGAGGAAGGTGGGAAAACAAGGATTTTTTTTTGTTTTTTTGGTAGAAACACACAGAAAATGCAGAAACAGTGATAAATTAGTTACACAGGCTAGCACACTTTAGTGGGCAGCCTCCACAGTTAAATTAAACAAACAAACAAGCAAACTTTCGATCAAATTCAACTAAAATGTAACTGTAAATGCAGATTTTAAAATAATGCAGCAATCAGTTAAAAAACAGTTCAGGCTAGTTCAAGGTAAGCTACAGAAGCTATTTCAAGTGAAAAAAAGCAAAGATACTTAAATCCAGAAGGTAGTCGCTTTTCTGAGTTCCCTGCTGCTAGGACCACTCTGTAAACCCACGTGGAGCTTGTCTGAGCAGTATAGCCAGAAAAAAATGCCCAAAGGCGGATTTTAAACAGTGAACTACAAAAGAGCTGGAAATGGTCCCAAACAACCAATTACTACAGCTTCTTGTGCTGAGGTCACTTCCCAAGGACAGGTAGGCTGCTCAAGGCTCCCCACTCCCACTGGTGAGCAAAGAAACTTCCTTCTATCCAAGTAAGGTAATGGACAACACAGGAACTACACCACAGCCCAGAATACAGCAATGCCTGTAAACTGGTCTAAACTAGTCGAGGAAGGAGGGAAAACAAGGATTATTTTTGTTTTTGTTTTTGGTAGAACCACACAGAAAATGCAGAAACAGTGATAAATTAGTTACACAGGCTAGCACACTTTAGTGGGCAGCCTCCACAGTTAAATTAAACAAACAAACAAGCAAACTTTCGATCAAATTCGACTAAAATGTAACTTTAAGTGCAGATTTTAAAATAATGCAGCAATCAGTTAAAAAACAGTTCAGGCTAGTTCAAGGTAAGCTACAGAAGCTATTTCAAGTGAAAAAAAGCAAAGATACTTAAATCCAGAAGGTAGTCGCTTTTCTGAGTTCCCTGCTGCTAGGACCACTCTGTAAACCCACGTGGAGCTTGTCTGAGCAGAGAAAGAGAAAAGATTGTTGTACTAGCCACATATACTCAGATGTCCCATACAGTATACTCACATCCCTTGCTACTGTAATGAGAGCACATAGAAGCATGTTATGTGCATGGAATTAAATACACTTATTAAATATGTCATTACCCTGTTATTTTCTCAGTCTGGAATGTGATCATAGATTACCAAGGCTAAGCCTTGCTTAACAGGAGTAAGCATTGCTTAAATGTAACTGCTAAGCAGATTTCTGCAGTGGTAAGCGAAGCTGACACTGTGTAAGCGTCTTTTCATTTAACCATACATTAGCACCGCATACCGTCACGCAAACCCGCGCAAACCCACTTAAAGCTGCTCAAAACTGCCTTAACCACTCTGTATCCAACAGTCCTTGTTTTGCCTATTAACAAAATAAACACCCCTTGCACCCAAGACCCTGTACAATATAGTTACAGCAGTCAACCACTAAGCCATCACAGCTGCAAAGATGTTTCTTGTTTTTTTCTAATATATCTGTCAGTATACATGCTGAATACTAGTGAACAACTGCTTTTACTTCTACAATTGTTTAGTACTTGTTAGTAAAACTAGTGTTGAATCAGCATAGGTTCATAGGTTCATAGGTTGGTACTAGGCTATCAGCCCTAGGGCCTATACAAGCCTAGCCATAACAATTGCGTGGCTATTTCTTCCCACACTATTTACTTCCCTAGAGCCCTGTCTAGCAGGGTGACTGACATGATCCCCGGGGTAAATTTCCTTTCTCCCATCCAATCGTCAAGGTTCCTTTTGAACAGGGCCAAAGAGGTACTCTGCTTGACATGTATGGGCAATCTATTCCAGAGTCTGGGGAGTCTCTGGGTCAGGTACCTATCACTCCAGCATGTTTTGTTTATTGTGATGACAAGGTTTAGATCCATGGAATGTGTGGCTCTGAGGGATTGGGATTTCTTTAAGTGTAGCATGTCCAACAGCTCTGGGTTTGACATGGCCTTGTATGTTAAGCAGAGATTGCCCCTGAGTAGACGATATGCGACAGACTATAGCTGCAGTTTTTTAAGGTGGTCAGCATAGGGCATTTGCTTTAGGCCTGTGATTCTTTTAGTTAGGTATTTCTGCAGCCTTTCCAGTTGTTGCAGATGTCTTGAGAGGTACATACCAAACAGCGCGTTGTATTCTATAATGGGTCTAATGAGGGATGAGTACAGTGGGACAATGACCTCCTTTTTTCTGGATGAAAAGCCCTTAGTGATGAGGTGTGCCACATAGAAGGATTTTCTGACTGTTGTGGCGATGTGGTTATCGAAGGTGAGACCACTGTCCACCTGTGTCCCTAAGTCTCTTATCACACTTTCAGTGTTTAGTGTCCTGCCACCTATATGATAATTCACAGGTAAATGTTTTTTTCCCAAAGGGGATAACTATACATTTCTTGGCATTGAGCTTGAGCCCATGGCTCTGGCACCAAGCATCTGTTTCTGTAAGGCCCTTTTGTAGAGTATCCACATCACTTGGGGATTCAATAATGGCTCCCAGTTTGCAGTCATCTGCAAACTTTGTTAGCCAGAGTCCTCAGAGAAGTAGATGCCGAACAAGAGCGGTCCCAGGACTGAACCCTGAGGTACTCCACTTGTCACTTGTCTGGAGCTTGATTTGGAGTCGGCAACCTTTACAGTCTGGGTTCTGTCAGTAAGCCAGTTAGCAACCCATTGGGTGACGTAGGGATTAATGCTCAGCTTAGTAAGTTTATCTATGATTCCAGAGTGGAGGATGGCATCAAAGGCCTTGGCAAGGTCAACATAGGCTGTGTGGACCACCTTACCCTTGTCCATGTCTCTGGAGACTGATTTGAAGAAGTCAATCAGGTTCAGGAGAAAGGTCAGCCCTACACAAACCCAAACTGGGTGGGGGTCCAGTGTTTGAAGGTTGCCAATGTCTTTGTTTATAAGATTCATGATAATACACTCCATGGCCTTGCAGATAAGTTTCGGCAGACTGACGGGACGGTAGTTTCCGGGATCCAAGGTGGATCCCCCCTTGTGAAGTGGGATAACTGTAGCTCTGCACCACTCAGTGGGCATGAAACCTGAGATGAGGCTATGATTAAACATGACACTTAGGTGAGGTGCCAGTTCATATTGTAGTTCATCTAGTACACATCCCAGGATGTCATCTGGTCCCATGGATGTTGTATTCTTAGCTTTGGAGAGTGTTTTTTACCTGTGTGGCCATTATTATGGGAATTTGGCAATCTTCCGGTATTGAGATGGGCCATTTAGGGGGTGAGAGGGTGAGAGGGAGCTGAAGTTGGCACTGAATCGATCTGCCAGGATATTGGCAATTTCCTTGGGATCAGTATATTTAATGCCATTCTGTTTTAGCTCAGATCAGATCTGAGCATTGCCATTTAGATTCTTGACACAGTTATAGAATGCCTTGTGGCTGTCTTTGGAATCTTTGGCAATTTTATTTTCGTAACTAGCTTTGGAGGATATTATGAGGGATCTCAGTTTCTTACTGAGGCTGGTAAGGGAGATTTTTGCATCCTGGGATTTTCCTCTTTGCTGCAACAGTTTCTTCCTTTTGTTGTAAAGTTTGTTTATGGAAGGGGACCACCAGATTGGCTTCCTTTTTTTGGAAGAGAGCATCTTGGTTATATTTGGGATGGCACGATTCATGCATGAGTGGATGTGCTCATACCGTGCCTTAGAGTAGGATTCAGCAGTTGAACTTTCAATTCCCATCTGCATGGGTGTCATGAAGTTTGTCACTTCTGACTTGAGTAGCATGAAGTTGGCTTTGGAGAAGTTTTTTATGGAGGTTTCCTTACTGGGGGGAGGGGGTCGGATGTGGATGTTAAGGGTGATTAGCTTATGGTCAGAAGTGACAAAAGAAGGGGTGACCATAGGTGTGGAGCATTGATCTCTCATGTTGGTAATGACCAGGTCTAGGATATTGGAGCCACTGGTGGGACTATGGATTAGTTGATCCAAGTCGTTGAAATTTATGAATTCCAAGAACTGTTGGACAAAGGTGTTGGTACACTGGTAGTTTTCCCAGTTAATGGCAGGGTAGTTAAAATCAACCAGTATTAATATTTTCCAGTATGTTTAGAAAGATGTAGTGAGAATCTTGGGGCATGGTGGGGGACTTCTAGCAAGCTACAATTTGGATTGCAGTCTTACCTAGTGTTAGTTGCACGTGGAGAATTTAAGATGCATTGTGTTGGGCAACTAGCCTGGTGGTGTGAATACCCATGGTGAATATTGACACTCCTCAACCTTTAGTGTTTCGGTCCTGGTTTGGTGGCCGAAAAGTGTGATAAGAGTTGCAGCCTGGTTTTGCAGGGGTGCTCTCTGGAGCCTTGAACCAGGTCTCAGTTACTGCACAGATATCGATGTTCTCCATTTTTAGGAGTGCCTCAAGAGAGTGCATTTTGAGGTTTAGCATGTTGTTATATCTAAATATACATATATCAGATAAATATGGTGGAATACATTTGGGAAGGTACATACAACACTCATATTTACACATATGGATATGTATATATATATATACATCTATATCTATATATATATATATATATATATATATATATATATATATATATATATATACATATGTTGATATATGCATAAATGTACATACACAAATATATATTATATATATATATATATATATATATTTTTTTTTTTTATATGTATATCTGTATATTTATATATATATATATATATATATACATATGCACATATATATATATATATATATATATATATATATATATATATATATATATATATATATATATATATATATATATATATATATATATATATATATATATATATATATATATATATATATATATATATATATATATATATATATATATATATATATATATATATATATATATATATATATATATATATATATATATATATATATATATATATATATATATATATATATATATATATATATATATATATATATATATATATATCTATATATCTATATATCTATATATCTATATATATATATATATATATATATATATATATATATATCTCTATAGGTTTACTTTCATATCGATCACATATGATCAACCAGCCACATCGTCAAACCGTTTCTGCAAAAACCAGAACCGCAAAACTTTTAAAAAGTCGAATAAATGTCAAATTTCGACATTTCTGGCCATGGCACACCTCCAAACTAGTGCTACCATGGATCAAAAAGGGGGCGAGATTTTGGTATTCGGATATGTGGAATTCGACATTCGGGACATTCGCACTTTGGTATTTAAGGAAGCGGGTTCAATTATAGTGAGATCGGTGTTATGAAGGTTAACCATATCTGTATATATATATATATATATATACATATATGTATATATTTATATACATATATGTATATATTTATATACATATATGTATATATTTATATATATATATATATATATATATATATATATATATATATATATATATACTTAAAGTATATATATATATATATATATATATATATATATATATATATATATATATATATATATATATATATATGTATATATATATATATATATATATATATATATATATATATATATATATATTAATATATAAAACATATGCCCATAACATGTACTGGAGTCATACCTCAGCACCAATAGTCACAACCTCTTAGTGCAAAGGGAAATATTGTAAGTATTGCAGATATAAATGTAGAATGTTGCTACAGTAACAGGGGTTGTGTTAACAGACATGTTGTGTGGAAAGCCACTTTTGATACTGACATGTACACCATCTGTTACTGACAGACATCATAAGATCATCATTGTGAAGTACCACACAAATCACAGTAATGATCCTGTGGAATACAGCAGAGATATGACCAAGAAATTTGGACAGTCTGACACAATCTGGTCAGTCCAGTGGTATACATGGAACTCCTTAGTGCAAGCCGTGTGGACCAAGTCTGACAATGTAAATAGGGATATCACAAAAATACTATAATAGATAAACTCACACAGTTGATGGATTCACACACGCCTGTCTGTCCTAACACATATTAACTGGAGGAGCAGAGGTCCCAAGCCCACATACTTCCCACTAGTTAGTGACATACATCTTCACAGCATTCCACTGCCTTGTCAAAATTACACAACACTCATAGTGGCCAGGCAACAGTACACCTATCAAATATCTGGACATAACATCACATTAGGCAAAGTCACTGAGCTGCTAGGCATGTCACACAGCACTGTGCAAACAACAGGCCGACTGCCACAACACTGACCCAAGTTTCCTATGGGGAATACAGTACTTGCACATATAGCAGGCACTACAGGCATGTAACAGCATGGAGTAAGAGACACTAGAGTGAAAGTGCATACCTACAATCTGAACACAATCACAGTAACATTATGGTATGCCTAATCAATAGTATAGCATATGGACTGTGTGAACAAAACAATCCCCATATGTTCCACTCATACACTAACCCTACATACACTGGGCCAATACACAGTGTAGTCTGATACCTGACTGTGGTATGGGACATGTGTCATTCTGGCCCAACAAACTTGTATGCTGATGAGGTACCATAAACTGGAGCAGCATGCAATGTCAGATAGAACAGGACCAAGAACAATGACATCTAACACTGTCTGTACACAGGCCACATAACATATTCACAATGCACACTCTGTCAACAATAACCATAAGCACACAGACCTCCCTACTGTTCAGACTACAACAGAATGTCCAGGTTTTGTCCTCAAATATAAGGCCTACTATACGTAACATATCTAGCAGTCTGATATCTCACTGGCTTGTTATCAGGTATGATGTCAGTAAATAATTATGTACTGTACATATGCCCCTCTTACTGCATGACATATGGACAAAAGTTGACAGACTTGGGGGACGGAGGCACAAACACAGGGCCAATACTGACATAGTGCTATGATAAACTGAGAAATTTCCTGGTGCAATACATTTTGTTGTGACAGATCTCTTCTGAGGGATATGAAATCAGTAACTCACATGGATGTCACCATGTACTGACTGCCATCATCAGAGTATGCTACTACATTTCTAAAGATAGGAAATGTGTGAGTAACACACCACATGTAAGACTCCAAACTCTGGCCAGTCTGCAGATAGCTATACAGGTGAAAGTTTCCTCAACCACATAACACTGTCATACCAGACTTTAAATAATGTAGAACAGCCATATCCACACAAACCCTGTTAAACCAACATTACTTCAAATGAAGACCAGCAATACTTACATTCTGTCCCCATGTCTGGAACATCCCCCTCCTGTTTGTTGGACTGTCTCCACAGTGTATGTTGTAGGAGGTATTTCCAACTACCCTCTGTGATGTTTGTCAATCACCCACATGAAGTCCGGCTCACAGTGAAGAAAAAGGGCCAACACCCACATGAAGTGCTTAGTTATAGGAGTGTGTTTATATCCAATTGGCTATAGAAATGATACCACAGCTGTTCCATATGCAATTAGCAAGTGGGGGGCTGCAATTCATGCACAGGCCTTCAGCTGATCATGGACATTACTTACAAAACTCAAGCTGCTGCCTATGCAAAACAGATGTACTTTTCCACATCCACCAGAGAGGGAGCGAGAGAGAGAGAGAGAGAGAGACAGACAAACAGAGACAAAGTAAGAAAGGAAGAGAGTAAAAAGTAAGAGCCAAGCGTGCTTGTGTATGATCCGTGGGTGGAGAGTAGTATCTGGGTATTATAACGGTTGTCTATATTGTTTACTAATCCATACTGTCATAGTAATTGCACATGGCTGTACACATTTATGGCTGAGGATTGTCTAGATCAACCTCTACAGTGTTTGAAAGCTGTTGGCCTTGTAATGTGGACAATGGGACATATAGGTCCTCAATATACTGATGTAGCAAAACCCTCACTGCAATGGATCCTGTCATTACAAATTCACCCCAACACCCACACAGGATACAGATGACACACACACAAACACACACTTACCAGTACTAAGTTTCAAACCCCTGCCTAACAATGTATTGTTATTACACTGTTACTCAGTGATTGCATGTGCTATGGAGCTTACATGTTGAAGAGCTGTCCAAAGGTATCTTTGAAGGTGAGTGACATCAGCAGCAGTGCTAAAGGAGGGGTAAGGGAAGTGTAGTAAGTGTAATGTCCACAAAAGCAGGTGTCAATGAAGACACACACACACACACACACACACTCTCTCAGGGATACACACACATTATCACAGTTGGCAGGATCAGGATTAGAACTCCTATCTAATTAGTTTTCTGCCCTATAGTATTATGCAGTTATCACAAACACCACAGAACTTAGGTGGTCAAAATATGGCCAAAGGATTATTTCAAGGTGAATGACATCTGCAGGCATGCTAAAGTAGGGCAATGGGAAGTGTAGTGACTGTGAATGGCTTCAAAATCATTAATCTCCTCACACACATACACACACACACACACACACACACACACACACACTTGCCAGTACTGAGATGCATAAGCTCATTGCTTCACAGGTGTGTAGTAGGTGAATGGGCCTGAAGGTGGTACAAAGCTGGGCAAAGGGAATACCTTGGCATCAGGCAACATGACAACAGTCTCCAGTGTGGCTCAGGGGTGTAATCCCTGGTGTGGTCCCCATAGGTGGTTATTGTATTCACCATCCACTCATGTGGGTTACTATTGTGAGTGGCCAGTGATGTGCACTGTATGTATTTGATCTATATTCCATAACATGGACAGTGTCTGGGTTGTGCACATGTCCCACACGCATGTTCCTTGATGTGTGGAAGTGTACTTGAGGTCTCTGGAGCATGTTGTGTGGACAGATTGTTATCTTCTGATGTAGCATTCCTGACCTCATTTGGTGAGACCTGGCTAGGGAATTGAGGTCATGCTTGCACCTGCATTGACAGCATGATACAGGTAGCCAGTGAAGTTAGTGGCATCTGTCCATACAGGGCATGTGTATAAGGCATGGTATTCCCTTTGTGGGTTACATTTGCAGAGTCTACAGTTGTTGCAGGTGTCCAGTGGGGAACATAGCAAAAGGGCCACTGTAAGCATTTATTTGGCTACTGCAGGGATGGTACAGCGTGCCATGTCCTTTTACTTGCTGGATAATTCACAGTCAGGAGATGTAACACATCACAGTATTTTCTGATGTCAGTGGCACTGTTGTGGTCAACAGGCATGTGGTCTACTGCAAACACACCATGGTTACTATCTATAAGGCAATATGCAGGGAACTGCCAATATACAGTTTGTTGCCTAGCTAAGTGTGTTTGTGTATGAGACATGGGTGGAGAGTGTTCTCTGAGTAATAGAAGGGTTGCCTGTATTGTTCACCAATCCATAATATCACAAGTAGGGCTATGTATTGGCTACACCAGCCTCTCTGGGGCTTGACATCTGTTGTCCTTGTATGGTGGACATTGTGACATATAATAGGTCATCAACATAATAATTTAGCAAAACCCACCCCACAATGCATCCTGTTATCATACAATCACAGCAACCTCCACACAGGATACTGATGACAGACACACACACACGCACACACACACACACACATGCACACACACACACACACACGCACACACATGCACACATGCACGCACACACACACACTCACAAACACACACGCACAAACACACACACACACACACACACACACACACACACACACACACACACACACACACACACACACACACACACACACACACACACACACACACACACACACACACAAACTTGCCAGTACTGAGATTCAAACCCCTACCTAGCTATGCATTGTTACTATAGTGTACCACATTTATCGCATGCATCACAAAGCTTATAGGATAGATCCTGTCGCAAGGTAATCCTAAGGTGAGAAACATCACCAGCCCTTGTAAATACTGGCATTGGGTGATGTAGTGGGTAAGAGATCCCAAAAATCATTTTACCATAAACACACATGTACATTTGCCAGGGATGAGATTCAAACCACTATCTAACAATCTTTACGGACCACTATGTTACGCATTTTCCACATACACCACTCACCTGACATGGTTTAGGGTTGGCAACAGGTACTTCTAAGGTGGATGATATCTACAGGACTGCTAAAGCCAGGCTCTGAGATGTGTGCTAGCTGTAAATAGAGCCAAAATCTTTGAGGTAGACACATAGACACTTGCCACAGATGAGATTCATACCCATACCTCTGTAGTTACTGCTACTACATTGTTCCACATTTACAGCATGCGCCATGGAGCTTACATGTTAGAGAGCTCTCCACAGGTATCTTTGAAGATGACTAACATCAACAGCAGTGTTAAAGGAAGGGTAAGGGGAGAGTATTAAGTGTGAATGTCCATCATATCAGGTATCATCAGGGACACACACACTCTGTCACACACTCACAGAGTTTCACAGTTGCTATGTCTGGGATTAGAACTCCTATCTAACTAGTATGTTACATTGTAGAATTACACAGTTATTGCACATGCCATGGAGCTTATAGGGTTGCCTTTCTCCAACGGGATATTTCAAGGTGACTGACATCAGCAGTCTTGCTAAAGTAAGGCAATGGGAGGTGTAGTGACTGTGAATGGCCTCAACATAATTAATTTCCACACACACACACATACACACGCACACACATACACACACACACACACACACACACACACACACACACACACACACACACACACACACACACACACAGTTTCACAGTTGCCATGTCTGGGATTAGAACTCCTACTTAACTAGTATGTTACACTATAGCATTGCACAGTTATAGCAAGTGCCATGGAGCTTAGAGGGCTGAGATTTGGCCAGAGGGTTATTTCAAGGTGACTTACATCAGCATGAGTGCTAACATGGGCAATGGGAAGTGCACTGTGTGTGACTGGGCCATAAACCATTTCTCTGGAAACACACACACAACACTCAGTCACACACAACTTTACATCTGACAGGACTGGGTATACAAATGCTAGATGAATACTGATTTGTACTATCATGTTACACAGTTATCACAAGCACCAGAGACACTATAGGGCTGAGGGCTACCAAAAGCAAATGTCAACAGCGATTGACATCGGCACATCATGTGATATTGGCCAATTGGATATGTGGTGGGTGGGACAGACCTCATGATGGAAATCCCTTTGTCACTGTCTGTCTCTCTCTTCCCCACATCTCTGTATGTGTATGTCTGACCTATTATAGTGTGTTGGTTTTGGATATGTGTGAGTATTCCTATCCAATGTGTAGGCAAAGCATGAATGGTGTGCAATGAGGTGTGTGTGCACAGACATCTGTGACTGACAGATATGTATTGTCCACTGTTGTTGTCAGGCATGGGCTTCATTTCTCTAAGTGTAGGAGCATGCCCAGTATGACCTTCTGTATTTTATTCTCAGACATGGGCATCATTTCTCTCTGTGTAGGAGCATGCCCAGTATGACGTTCTGTATTTTATTGTCAGACATGAGCTTCATTTCTCTAAGTGTAGGAACATGCCCATTATAACATTCTGTATTGTGTATGTGAATCCATTCCAGGTAGGTTGTATTCCAGTGCAGGATTTTGTGTTATACACCTACAGCTAGCAACCTGTTTCTGCAGGATATCTGTAGAAAGGTTGACAATATGGAGTCACAATGGGCAAAAGATAGTGGGATACTATAACTATTGTGTCTGTGCTGCTTGTCTTACATGGTTGGTGTTAGCAGAGATATTCAGACATATGTACTGTTTTACACTGTGATGTATTATGTCATCAACTACTGAGAGATATACTTATTTGATCACAGTTATTTCCTGGGAAATACAAGGTAAATGAAGCAGTATTGTGGTCTGCAGCCTACATATTCTTGCACAGTCATGCCATTCTGGAGGGGTAGCTGTAGACACTTGATGGTGGGTCTGTGTAAATGGTCCAGCACCTTGGTACTGTGGTGGCTGGGGATCCCCTGCTTGTACATCTATCAACATAACAGAATGGCCATATCCTGCTATGGTCATACCTCTCAGCTGTACAGATTCACCCAGGTTACCCAGAGGCAGGGCTCATATATCTGGTCAGTTTCCATTCACATTGTGGTTTACAAGCAGGTTTCTATCCACCCATTACTGGGTTTGCAGGCAGGGGTAGTATGGGCACACATCAGAGTTTCAGACTTCACACACTCCATGGCATCCATGCTTCTACACCCCCCACTCTGTTGGTCTATCCTCCTCCTAACATTATGCAAGTGATATCTTAGAAGTATCCCTATAGTTGTCCCTTCATCCCAGCGGTATTTAGAGGTTGGACCACAGTTCATGCAGTAGGACATGGTGGGCATGCTACTGAGATTTGCAACATGGCCTCGCATTTGTGTTCTGTGGACTGTGTTATGTTATTAGTTGGGACCCTATGAGATAACATACATTGGCAATACGGGCAAGGCACAGGCCTTTGACATAGAACTGTAGGGCATTTGGTAGTGATGCAGGCCATCTGTAGCAGGCCAGTGCATTCTGTCACTCCTACAGTCCCAGGCTGCGAGCCACTGGATTCCCCTAGGGTGACAGGGTAAGTGTGTGAGGTGTTGATAGCAATAGCTCCTGTCCATATTAATCCATTGTTCTGGATGCTGGCAGGGTGCTGCTTACAGCTAGGGACACATCTGAATGAGAAACCTCTTCAACATGCAGCATTCTGTGGGTATTCCCATACAGAAGTGGGGGTCATACTGCACTCATTCCCAACAGCAGGGATATGACCTGTGATACACCTGTGGCTGATGGTGGGGTGAGCTGAGTGCATGTGTGATATGGAAGCTTCTTGTAGCTGACTCATAGATATACCTGGGGCATTCCTCTTATGCTGCCTTGTGCGGGGACATAGACAGTCTCTCATTACCTTATAACTGTGCCTTTTATGGTCTGCCAGTGACTGGCCAGACTACATCAGTATTCCATACTACACAAGTAACTAATGTGCTGCAAACCTGCATGTACAATTCCAAAGGTGTGTGCAGTTGACAGTTAAATTTTATGTACTCTGTCTAGGGTACTTCCACCTGTGTACTGTTTGTATGTCTGGGCCCACATTCATGGCATGTCCATCTTTCAGATGGTGACAGATATCGACATCTGAACAGTGAGTATGGATGACTGCTGAATTGGGCCTTGCTGGGATGCATTGTGGTTGGCACTGCAGTTGTTAGAACATGGCCCTGTCATCGACAGTACTGGCCATAGGCCACCAAGATCCAACCCTCCATGCCTACATGCTGCCCACTTCCACACAATATACAATACACAACAACCTAACACACAGAGCCCTGCATATAGTCAGGGCCAGTGTAAGCATTTTGGGGGCCCCCAGCAAATGTCAAGTTGGGGGCTCCCTGGGCACTTTCAGTCTAAGTATTACCCTGTCACTGCCACCACTTCTGTCCATCTTTTTAGCTCATGCTGCAGGCTTTTAGGAGTAGTGCACACAGACTGACCTGTAGCTACAATGATCTTATTACAACAGGCATACATACCACACTGTGTTGGCCCATCTCACAAAGAGACATTTTACAGTTACTGGCATTTAGGTGTAACAAGGATACATTACAACAACTCTATATACAGGGGAGAACTAATGTGCAATGGAACCCTAGGCACTGCTTACTGTTTCAGCCCCCGCCAAAAAAAAAAAAAAAACACACCCTCCAGAGTTTCCCCCATGTTGGGCTTCCCACTTATGCACAATAATTTTTTCTTCCATTTCTCACATTTTACCTTTTTTATTCAGCTTTTTCAAGAAGCCATAACTTTATATATGCTCTAAAGTGCTTTTTAAGTTTATTATTTTTTTTTTACCCAATGATGGCTTGAACAGAAATGATGATTAAGGAAAGAAATTCAATGTTGCTGTTCAGCTTTAGTTTTCCTTCTGTCTTTTCAATATACTTTCTTGACCAAGACAGCACAGTAATAACCATTTGGGAAATAACTCAATTAAGCCAATGCCCCCAGAAGCTAGAGCATTTCCCAACCTTTTAATCCAAAAGTGGCCTAAACAAAAATCGTGAGTAAGAAAAAAGAATTTCAGTCTTATTTT
The DNA here is from genome assembly GCF_019279795.1 of Protopterus annectens. Taxonomy (NCBI): domain Eukaryota; kingdom Metazoa; phylum Chordata; order Ceratodontiformes; family Protopteridae; genus Protopterus; species Protopterus annectens. Next base: position 237,947,246 of record NC_056730.1, on the reverse strand, counting down.
TTTCTTTCAATGAAGACACGTTGTATCCAAGGCTTAAAATTCAAAGCTGACAAAAATAGTAGCTCAAAATAAATTAACAAGTCAATTGTTGTGAGGATACACAGAACATGCACAGGAATACTGCCTGCCTCCCTAATCCTCCCAAAAAGACAGTCACTGCCTATGCAACCCTCTGGTGTTAGACTGGGATGAAAGCAGAGATCCAAATGGCCTTAGTCATATCTTTCAAGTGACTTCTGAAATACATATACATAGCATGCCTACTTACTCTCCGATCCTAACCCCCAAAGGCAATCAGCTGTATATGTGCCTGATGTTTGATTGTGAGGAAAGTGAAAATAAATAATGATTGCAATAATGTATTCTACTTTGCTGCTACCAGGCAGTACACTGCCCCTACAGGAGCAAAAGTAACTGTCTTTGTATACCTCTGAGGTCTGTTAGAAAAGTTAAGTAAATGATAACTACACAATCCCCAGCACTCTCATAACCTATGGTAAATTTCTGTACACAAGCATCTGAGCAGGGATGTTTTAGAATTTTTGTGGTTGAGGACAAAGGCTATTATTAGTTTTATCCTAACGGTTGTATCATAACTCCATTCAGGCTAAAGAGTGCAATCAGAAAATGAAAGCATTTTTTTCTCACCATTTTTCCTCAACCAAAAACAGCTTTTTTGGGGTCCCTACAGTCAAGGATGATTAAGGGAGCCTCCTGTATCCATTTATACAGTTTAGGGAGTGGGGGGCACCAGATTCCTAGAAGATCTTCGTGTCTGAATGCTCTGTGATATATTTTATGCTTTACTTTTGAAATATAATCACTTGTTAGTTACATTTTTATTGATACCCTGAAGAATAATGTGTGCATTCCGGCATTATTGGATATGTGCATTGATAAAAATCTGTGATATTTTTTACACACACACACACACACACACACACACACACACAGACACACACACACACACACACACACACACACACACAGACACACACACCACAGCAATGCTAGTTTTGTACTTATTTCAGCAAGTACATTGTACAACACTAGTACTACTACACAAGATCAGTGACTGCATTTAGCAGTCATCAAACAGCAACAGGGATAAGTCACTTTTATTTACCTCAGTGAGGAGTAAATTAATACCTATCACTATCCCTGATTTCACAGATATTCCTGATTTTGTCTCATAATTTTGCTCTGTCACAATAAATCCAGTCATCAGATTTTTATACTTATTGTCTAAAAATGCATGTTGATGCAAAATGTGTTATTATAGTAACTTTTTAAATGAATTAGAGTAATATATAAAATGTGTTCCTCATTTTGAGACTTTATTATGCTATTATTTTTATCACTGAACAGAATTCTTCAGCAAAGATGTTGAGAGTTACAGTATCAGTTGTTCTGCCAGTATGTATAAAAACATTGAAAGAGAAATCATTTCTGAAGATTAGAAGCATCAGTTCTTCTTAAACTCCACAGTTTGCAATGAGATCGGTCCCCCTGGGCTGCTGATCTCTGCAGTGCTTACTTTGCATATGTTCATTACAGCTTTGTCCTAACAGGGTCATATCACAGTCCTGTTCAGGTTAATGAGTATAACTGAAACTTAATACATTTTTTCTCCTCACTTTTCCCCAACCAACAGCAGTTTTTGTGGGGCCCCCACACAGTCATTGATGATTAAGGGCCCCCCCGCCAGCCACAGTTGCAAGGTACCTATAACTGGCTATGTTGTTAATTTTAGTGAAGAGGATGTCCACCATCAGGGCTTAACCTAGGCTGGGGCATTATGTCATTGGTAAAATATTTAATAAAATTGTAAAGCTTGTTACTTGACAAAATACTGTTACTATAACTAAAGATGTTTGAATTTTGAAGGAGATAAATATGAGTTATTATTACTTACCTGTTTTATTAAGTATATAAGATTGCTGTACTAGCTTTTGTTGGTTTGACAGACATGTTACAAAATATCAAGATAAGATAACTTGCTGTGGTTGGGGCCCCCCCAGGACCAGGGGGCCCCCAGCGACTGCAGAGTTCCCTGGTGCCTAAAACCGGCTATGCATATAGTACACATGCAACAATTTATCCTGTAAATTGGGCCAGCTCAGGTAATCTGTGCTCCACTGTTATTAACCCCACTCATACATTTCTACATAGGATGGGGGGCATACCTGACAACTGTAAACATTTGCTATGACTGTACTGCTATTTCAGGTATTCTGTTGGCTTCCATATAGTTTTGTATTCTGACCTATCATGCAGACTAGAGGCATAACAGTAGAGTACAGATCTTAGGTTTTATTGACCTACATTTCAGTTTCAGACTTCTTACCCTTCAGAACTAACATACAACTGCCTGACCTGTTGTAGTCTGTCTGTGTAGGTCTGGAGGGGGCTGTTCTCCATTGCCATCAACTGGAGGCCTTAGCACAGCCTTTCTTTATGATCATCTAAACCTGTCCTGCTGACTGAGGCTGTTGTTGGGTATGTGAGCCTCACTGACAGCATGTGTGTGTCCTATGGCACACATTTGGGGCACCACATGTACTGCAGTGGGATTTGTCACCTTGTCTTGTACTGCCTACTTTGTTGACACCAGTATTTGTTATGGATTTCATGCTACCCATATAGGTGTCCACTATCTGCTGCCATCCCAATCAGCCACCTGATTCCCTTGCATGCTCACATCTATACCATAGATGCAACTAACAGAACATACTACTCCAGTCAGCAATTGATAGGAAGAGTGAATTACCTTGTTGCTCTGTCAGTATTGAGGATGGTGCTGGAGGGCTGACTATGCTGAATGCACATAGTACACTCCCTCTACATGGTAAAGCACAGGTAGTGTCATGTTTGGCATCCCTTTTATTGTATGTGCGTGTCAGAGAGAGGTGTCATTCCCTGGGTTCCTACCATGTCAGTGTATGTGCTATGTGTTGCCTTTTTGCCAAAGCCTGGGTATACTGGGCATGCCTCCTTATGCCTACATGGGCAGGCTCAGGTTATTTTTCCTCTGAGTCACTCTGTGCCTGTGTTGGCCTTGGGAATGGTGGGGGGGTGTGTGGCCCTGCCCTGTGCTGTTCCTGCTGCAGCTGTTTCCACAGGATCATATTGTGTAGCATGGCACATACAATGAAGATTTGTGTACATGTAGCTGGAGCGTACTGCAAGGCTCCACCGGATGTGTTCAGGCACTGGAACTGTGACTTGAGCATCCAAACACATACTCTATTATGATTCTGGTTTGTGCATGCGCCTCATTATGGAGTTCTTGTTTGGGTGTGTGTGCATTTCTGATGGGTGCCATCAGCCACGGCTCCAGTGCGTAACCAACATCCCCCACTAGGTGGCCATATGGGATGTCCCCACTGACAAATTGCTGGTACAGCTGTGTCATATGCCAGATGTGGGAGTCATGCTGCCAGCTCACACATTCATGATAATGCCCTGGGCATTGCACATGACCTGGAAGTTGATGGAGGGGAAGCCCTTGCAGTTTATGTAGACCCTATCCACCTCACCATGTGGTGCTTTGATGTGTATATGCATGCAGTCTATATCACCCACTACCTCAGGGTATTCTGCTATTTGATGGAAGAGATGCATATTGCTGGTCAATGCCTCATGGGTGTTGAGGAAACATATGTGTTCACCGGCATGTGCTGACATGGCATCAAGGAACTAGTGGAGTACCCTGGATGCTGATGCCTGTGAGATCCCCATGATATCCCCAGTTGGCATTTGGAAGGTACCTGTGGCTAGTATTCTTAAGCCTACACATACCTTGATATCCACTGGGATGGGTTCCCCTCTTTTGGTTTTGTGTGTGAAGCATGGCCGGCACAGGTCAACAATTTTCTGTAGGAGGTCCCTGTCCACCCTATAGCACTCCATTATCTCCAGCTCATGTAGCCCCTGGTAGGTTACCCTGCATCTGTACACTCTTCTCCTTCTCCTCACTGTGGGTTGGTCATCAGCATTCTCATCCTCACCACCCTCAGCCTCTTCCACATATTGATGTATGAGAGCGACAGCAGAACTTATCATTTTGTTAGGTAAAATTTCCTCATCTGTGTACACCGGTGGTGTAGAGTTTGTGTGAAAATAGTTTATAGTAGTGTGCTGGGCTGCTGCCTGTTTAATTGACTGATTATGATACATTTCACCTGCCAGCTATGCTTCTTTTCCTTGATTGCTTTCCTACTGCTGTTTTCCCTTTCCATTACCTTCCTGTTTAAAGCCCAAGGTGCGGCATGCAGATGTGAATAGAGCTACTATTTTCTGTTCTTTTTTTTTTTTTTAAACCTGGTGCATGACACACCCGTTTAGGTAATGTAAACAGTGCTAGGCAGCCTCAGGCATACCCCCTTTCCTTAGCTGTGCTTAGCTAAGGGCAAACACAGGCCACAGAGCTCCAATAAGCTTACAGCATGCATGACACTCCCCCTTATGAAGTCATCTACCTCTTATGCTTATACCATGGTGTTGCTGCACCTACATGGTTGGGTGCAAGTTAACACTCAGGAGAAATCTGTGATTCAGTATCAATCCCCTCATTTGCATAAAACTGACTGCTAATACATGGTTACAAAACTGACACTCATCCTTCCCTCTTAGCAACCATTATTCCATGGCATTGTTGTCTTATGCATGCCATTGAGTATTATGGCAGAATGCTGGTTTTGGTTTAAAAGCTTATTTCCAGCTTTTTTCATTATTTTTGGGCTAATCCCTTTTGCGCACCACTGCCCTACCCTTAAACGGCTGGAAACAGCCAAAAAAAAAATAAAGTTATTTTCTATATTTTGTGCAACTATTTCCCATGCCAATGGCCATATATTTGGCCATTGGCATGCCTACTACATTGAATACATGCTTTCTTTTGAGCTGTCATGCCTCTGTTTAGTAATGTGCAGAAATGTAATCAGTAAGTAGCCGAATACATTTCTGCAGGTTACACTATTCCTGCACAGATCCCTGCCTACTTCCTGGATCGCTAATTCACCTCATTTGCATGGTTTTTACCAGCAAATGAGGTAATTCGCATACAGGTGCTGTGTCCATGCAGGAATAGTGTAGGAGCTGTCGTGCACTTCCTAGGAGCTCGTTCCTGGATCGTTTGTCGGCCATATTGCATGTAGCATCTCTTGCACTATTCCTGCACACCGTGCAGAGCTTGCTGAATCCTGGTGATACACAGACATGCACAAGGCATATTTCTCAACTTGTAAATCTGGACAAAGCCTAGAGTAATGGGAGGAAAAAGGCCCAAAAATAAAGAAAGATTTTAACTATTTCTCTTACAGTCTTTGCAGTAATAACAAGATTTGAGCTAGCAAGTATATGAAGTCAAAAAGTCAATGTCTATCATTATTTTATGACTTCAGTTCTCAGTGACTTGGCAAAAATTACAAACTTTATGCGGAACAGACCAAAAATGTATGACAAAAATCTGAACATACTGGGAAAATCTGGACTATTGATAGGTATCTCTCATTCTCTCTCTCTTTCTCTCCCTCTATCTATCTCTCACACACGCAAACACACACACACACAGAATCCCATACACAAAACAACAGCAGGTACACATTTGCTTGTGAAAGAAATTCCTTCCTCATTTCTACAAATGACAATAATTGTGTCCAGCCCCTATGTTACTGTTACTTGAATTGGCTGTGTCTGATACAATCATTACCAGCCTATGCATGGATAATCACAGTCTGGTGTTGATTTAGCTTATGGCACTTTCACTACAGTGAATTGTTTTTACTCTGACCTACTATATTCAGAAAACTATGTACAAGCACAGCCTCTTTGCCAGTACCACAGTATCCTACCCTGGACTCCGTATGGCATGATCATCCCAGGCTGATGGTTTCTCCTCTGAAACAGTCTCAACTGCCTAATGTGCTGGCTGTTGCTGTATGTGTCACCCCTGTTGTAATTGCCTCCTAACAATGATATTTTGTAATATTGCTTATACTGAAAATATTTTGCACAAGTGTCAGAGTCATACACCAGAGTACTATCTGATATATTCATCAGCAAAAGCATGACTTCAGCAGCCTAAAGACATGCACAGTAATGGTCCTTGTTTGAGATTAGAGATGACTATACCCATGGTCTGTTTCATTTTGTGAATTTCTTTCCATAATAAATCTTTATTGTTATATTATTTTCAAACACAAATAAGAACAAAAATAACATATATTCACAAATCAAGCATTAACTAATATCACTAATAACCACACTCTATATACAATATTTACAAGAATGCTTCCATGTAATACAGTTAAATATAAAAAAGCATAAGAATAAATGCAAGTAATACACAGTTGATTACTAAATTCTCTCCACACGCATAAATAATTATTAATATTTCCAAGTTGAAAATACTATGCTAGTATAATATTAAAAATCTGTTCCCAAATTTTTGGATTATTAACATTTTTATTTTGTGGGTTTAATAGTAATTTATGAGCCAATATATGTTTTGTCGCTAGAACTCTAAAGTTCTGCCATGATGTTTTAGATGGGTCTAACCAATTTGAAGCTATATAAAGCTTCATTAATAGAAAAATATTAATATATATAATAATTTGTGATTTAGGGATCTCTCTCGGGGAATATGCAGAATCATAAATTTCCATGATAACATTGTACTCTGGTAACCCACCTTCTGAAGTTGGATCTTAAGGGAATTCCAAAGTTTGAAAATACATTTACAACTCCAGAACATATGAAGAAGATCAGCTGGTTGATTCTTACAGTATGGACAAGTTGGTGAATTTTTGGGATTAAATTTATGCAGGGTAAGACGAGTATAATATGCATTGTTCCAAATAATCAACTGGGTATATATTAATTTTTGAAGAGAAGTAGATTTGATGGTCAAGTCAATTGCTTTTAACATATTACTTCTATCTGTCAGTAAGATTTTCTTTTCCCAGTAGTCTGATAACAAAATTTTATCATGAAATTGAAATTCTTTAATTAATTGATTTGCTGTCGTGATATATTTAAGATCCTGTTGGAGAGCTTGCCACAACAAAGAGCATCTATTAATAGCCTCTTCTTCCGGTTTAAAACTTTTAAAATAGCTTATAGTGAGTTCTCTAATTTGTCTCAGAATAACCAGATAATTTTTAGGTAAGTTAAGTTCTTGTCTTATTTGGTTGGCCGAACTGTCAAGATGTTTATATATATCAATCAAAGTTAGATTAACTATCAATGAAAACTTGTTGAGATCAATTAGTTGATTATTCAATTTTAAATTAGGATTCTTATGAAAGGGTTGAAAAACCATCATATGTTGAACCAAATCTAATAAATGAAATAAATTATGTAAAGAGAGTATGTTCATTTTGATGTGTTCAATAATCCCATAGAATTTCAATGTATCCTTACCTAAAAAAAGGATTGCTTTAGGATTGATATTTAACTTTAGAATATATTTATAATTCAGAACTACCCAAGGTGGTGTCCACTTAGTATTATTTATATCATAATTGGCAATTCTTAAAATTCTATTAGAATTTACAATTAAATAATACATTTCAAAATTAGGTAATTCCAGTCCTCCTCTATTTTTTGGAGTCATTAATTTATCATAAGATATCCTGGTTTTCTTTAGTTCCCAAATGACTTTAGCCAATTCTTTATGAATCCGTTTAAAAAACGACTTCGAAAGTAATAAATTGGCTGACCTAAAAATATACAGTAATCGTGGTAATATGTTCATTTTGATAATTGAAACTTTTGCTAATATTGGCAGTCGTAAATTTTTCCATCTCCCAAAATCAGAAATTATTAGTTCCCAGATTGCTTTAATATTATTATTATAAAAGTCTTTATTATCAGTAGAGAACTCAATACCTAGATATTTAATATTTTCTTTAAATGATACCTGTCCCACTAAGGGCAATAACGAAAAGGGTTTAGGTGTCTTTAAAGGGAAGATATTGTTTTTTTTAAGTTAATTTTATAATTAGACACTTTTGAAAACTCATTAACAGCCTTCAATAATTTTTCAGTATCTGATAATGGAGATGCACAATAAATGCTAAGATCGTCAGCAAAAGCTGCCATTAATATTTTAGTTCCATAAATTATTGGGACATTATGATAAACATTTTGTTTAATATATAAAAGCAATGGTTCAATATAGATATTAAATAATAAAGGGGACAAAGGGCAACCCTGGTGTGTTCCAGTCTCAATCTGTATTCTTTTAGAGAAGTTTTTATTAATATACAATGTAGTATAGGGATTACTATATAATATTTGTAACATTTGGACAAAATCATGTGATATATTAAAATACAGTAAAAGATCAAACAAGAAATTTGTATCAACCCTATCAAAGGCTTTCTGGGCATCAATTATAAGGGCATAAATATTTAAATTATTTTGCTTAGCATGTTCTAACATAGTATGTAGTGTGAGTGTATTATCACTGGTTTGTCTACCTGCCATAAAACCAGTCTGTTCTTTAGAAATGATATGAGTCATGATTCTCTTCAGTCTAGATGCTATAATAGACGTTAGAATTTTCATGTCTACATTTATTAATGATATCGGTCTATAATTATCCGGATGTTGAGGATCTGAATTGGCTTTATGTATAAAAATTGTTTTTGAGGCGTTAAGGTGTGGATCATTAATTTTATTCCTAATTATGTAGTTAAACACAACTGAAAGTATCTTACCGAAAATATCTGCAAATTTTTTATAAAATTCCACTGTCAAGCCATCAGGACCTGGTGATTTATGTGATTTCATATGCTGAATTACATATACTATTTCTTCTTCAGATATCGGTTTAACCAAGTCATTTTGAATGTCCTCTCCTATTGTTGGAAACTTAATTGACTGTAGAAATTGTTCATAATTCCTGTTAGGGGTCATATCCTTTTGTCCAGCATAAATATTAGTGTATATTTTCTCAAAGATATTAAGAACCTCCTCAGTTTTAGAATATATTTTATTATTAAATTGTATTTCTGAAATCTGCATGATTGGTTTTGTTTGATTAATGAGCCTAGCTAACGCTCTCGATGGTGTTTGAACATGACTGGCATACCTCACTAACGTCTTGTACTCTTGAAATGTTAATCTACTATTCTGAAGTAAAAAGAGATCCTTTTGACATTTAATCAGTTCCTTCTCTGTTTGCTCATTAAAATCTCTAATCAGTTCTTGATCAAGTAATTTAATTTTTATTTCTAAAGTTTGAATATCTTTGTTTAATATCTTTTTATAATAAGATGCTTTTTGCAAAAGTGTCCCTCTTATTTGAGCTTTAACTGTTGCCCATTCAATATCTGGGGCAAATTGTTGTTTGCCTAAACCAATCAATAAGTCTTTCAGGTACTTTGTAATTTCCAGTATTATATCCTCCTTATTCAATAGATTTGGATTAAGAGACCAGTTATAACCTTTTTGTCTCAAAGTATCTTTTACCCCCTTAGTAAAACTCAACGAAATTTTAGAATGGTCTGATATATAATGGGCATGTACCATAACTGTAGGTTCTAGATTGATCAATACTCTTGAAATCAGGAAGAAATCAATTCTGGACCACATTTTATAACATGGGGAATAAAAGGTAAAATTACTTGTACTATTATCGTTATTCAGATAGTGAAATAGATCATATAATTGAAAGTCTTCTTTAAGATCATTCAGTGCTAATAGATCATGCTTGTTAAATGCTCTTTGTGGACAAGATCTATCCAACTTCGGATTCTGGTAGGTATTCCAATCACCTCCAACAATTACATAATATCTATCAAATTGTGTTAAAATTGAATATAGTGATGCTATAAATAGTTGTTGGTCATTACAGGGAGCATATATATTTAAAAGTAAAATAGGTTTATCAAATAAGGTAGACAAAAGAATAACATAGCACCACTGTCCATTTTTATCTGTATTAGAATCTAATATCTTTTCCTTGTATTGATCTTTAATAATTATGGCTACCCCAGCACTATTTGACTTACCTTCAGATACTACTACTTCTCTAATCCATTTCTTTTTTTAACATCACCCCATTGATCATTCATTAAATGCATTTCTTGGAGTAGGATAAACCACGCCTTAGCCTGCAACAATACATGTAACACCAGTTTCCTCTTCTTCAAGTTCTGGAGCCCTTTAACGTTCCATGAATCTACTTCCCACATTTCAAAGATTCACTGTAAGATGAAAGTTTTGGAGAGAGAGCATGGAAAAACAAAAACAGTAAATTCAAAACCATACATAATCTGGAAGCAATCCTTATATCCCATCCTCAACCAGTGCATACCCACTCTAACCCCGGACCAGGAGATGAATAGGTCCTGTATAATATAAAATGACAAAGGGTTTAAAAGAAACAACAGATATAAAAACACCACAATGTAAAATTTCACACATGTATCACAATTAAAACCTATAAAACCTAACTTCACTACGACAAAGCCTAAACTAAACATTCCCTAACAAGCACTGCCATAAACTACATCTCTTTGGTTAATTACTATTTAAACAAATCAAATTAAAAATGTAACAGTAGTACATGTAAAAAGAATAAAGTAAAAAAATAATGCATTTTCAGTAGGTTATAATAATGCACTTTCACTATAATAATGCACTTTCAGTTGGATTAGCTATCTATACATAAACCACATGCATTAAAAGAGAAAAAAAAACATACTAATATATAACCCTATATTAAAGCAAATAGACAGCAAATTTATTAATATCCTTTGTTATACATTCACCTTATACTAGTTTCATAATAAAGCAAGCTTCTAACTAAATAAAATAATGAAAATAACACAAAACATTAAAAACTATGCTGACAGGTTAAATAAACATTGCTAAATCCCTGCACCCTCTCTAAATAATATAACTACAAAATGTTGACTGAAAGTTAATAAATGAAGTTCCTAACAAGTTCCTATGTGCTTAAATTACTATAGAACAGTGTTATTTAATGTTAAATAAGCAAGAGAGTGTTTAAAACAGTTCTCTTCGGTTTTCCAAACCAGGAAGTCCTGTAAAATGCTCGTGACGAGGGACCACTTTTGCAGATGGACTCCCGGAAGTGCCACAACGAAATCTACACCCTCAACAGCATTTTAAGCACTTCCTGTCTTCCTCCTCATTGAAAACAGTTCGTAGAAGCCATAAAATGTCAGGAAAGAAGTGCAGGAGATCAAGATAAGGAAAAGCAAACAGTTTTATTGCTCAGGAATAGGCCTAAGCTTCACAAATGCAAACAAAAGATTACCCAGTCCTCAAAGCACAGTAAACATAGTAGCATGCCAGTCCCAGCAAAAGTTCAATTCAAGTCTCTGATGCAGGTAAAGCCTTGAAAATTTTAAGAAACAGATTTCTTGCCTCATTTTTGGTGGAAACAGAATGTTTAGCCCCATCCACTGTGAATATAAGCATATTAGGATATTTCATTTGAAACTTCATTTGTTTGTCAATAAGAAATTTGCAGTAAGGTGGAAACTCAAAATGGTGGTCGACTAGTGAACAGCCTATGCACAGAGCTCCTCACCTCAACTTCTTCTTCTAAGCTACTACACACTTCGAATAGAGCTACCTTACCTTCATTTCTTCGGTAACTGCATCACCTTCGCAGTGGGAAACAACTTATAATAGACTTTCACCATCTCGGGCTCTTCCACAGTGTTATCCTTACAAGCAACTTAGGGAGGCCTGCTCCTACTGGTAACACTTCTAACTCCACATGGCTAAACAGACAAAAACAACAAATGACTCTTTTACAATGGAAACTCAAACAATTAAAGCCAAAGCCTCAGCAATTTTTTCACCTGAAAAAGAAGTCCTTTCAAAAAGGCAGAGAACAAATAAACAAAATGCGGAGCCTACTAAAAATGATGCAATTAGTAAAGAAGACTCCAGCTTCCACATGGATGAGTTGAAGCAGGCCCTCCAGCCCATACAATCTGCCATACAAAACTTCTCGGAACAACTTACAACTATTGGTAAATCCATCAATCAAATTGTGGACAGAGTAGACACACTCGAGCAAAAAGTACAATCCAATGAACTCCAAATACAATCCTTATCAGATGATCTGCGTACCAAAACAGCCTCTTTATTAGACTTACAAGCAAAAATTACAGATCTAGAAGCTAGAAGCAGGCGTAATAACATATTAATAAGAGGTCTTCCAGAGAGTTACGACAGTCAAGGCTTACTTGCTATAATAAAACAAATATTTGAATCACTTCTTCACTCAGAAGGGGGAGAAAATGTTACAATTGAGAGAGCCCACCGTGCGCTTTATAAAAGACAAGATGCCTTTGCTCCTCGTCAAATATATACAAGACTACTGAACTTCCAGTCAGCTCAACAGATATTATATGCAGCAAAAAAAAATAAAAACTTCACGTGGAATAATCACAAATTAACTTTTACACAAGATCTACCCAGGCCCATCAAGGAAAACAGACAGAAACTAGCCCCGTTTTGCTCAGACTTAATTAAAAGAAACATCAGATTCCAAATGCGATACCCAAATACTTTGTCTTTCTCCCAAAATGAAACCAAATATACAGTAACCTCCCAAAAAGAAGCAAAAGAGATCTTCCTCAAAATATTTAACAAGATCCCAGACCTTGGATAAAGTCACTAGCTTCCAGCACAAGCGTTTCAGCAGCTTTACACTCCAGCTATCTAATTCACTCACCGGAGGCTTCAGGGACATCACCGCTCTCAAACTCAGCGCCAACACGGTATTTCTAGCAGCTTTGTGACTGTTTAATCCAGCAAAACATCCTTCCGTATGTTTGCAGGCAGATCCACGTGTCCAGCAAGGAACACATCGTCACCGCGAGGTTTCTGGAGGGACTCCTTCTACTGTGGCACCTGAAATGTTCTGTTAAGTCTGTTCTTCCTCAAACGCTTAAGCTGATCATCGCAGACAAGTCCTGTCTACTGCAAGCAGATCTCCTGTACATGTTACAGGCTTGCAATCGTTTTTTTTTTTTTTTTTTTTATTTTATTCTTTCAGGATAATTATATTCTATGAATGATGGACTATTTATTTATAACAAGTTAAGAAGCATTTTATTATTGAGCCTTGAAGTTTTATGTACCCTACTGCACCATTTTTTGAGTGTCCTTGGTACTTTTCCTCAGGGCTAGAATCACTGCAGTGGTGAACTCGGCAGGGGAAGTTAAGCAGAGGAGCCTGCTTACATGTAGGCCCTGCATACCAGGAAGGTTTTTTTGAGTGTCCTTGGTACTTTTCCTCAGGGCTAGAATCACTGCAGTGGTGAACTCGGCAGGGGAAGTTAAGCAGAGGAGCCTGCTTACATGTGAGCCCTGCATACCAGGAAGGATGAGATACAGCACTTTCCCCTGTAACTACACATTCCCGCAGCCGATGTAATGGCAAGCAGTAAAGAGTTAAAGTCTAGTGCCATAGCTGTGCAATATGCACAGAAGTAGACATTTATTAACACAATTAAATGGTTTTGGCAGATCGAGGATGAGTGCAGCAACTTGTTTCCCCTTGATAGAGTTGACAACTAATATTTTCTCTCAGTGGAAAGAGTGCTTTTTCTGGGTCATATTTTGTACAGAAAGTTATATTATGTGGAGGGTTATTACTATCCACAAGATAATGTACTTATTGTTTCTGAATAAATGTAATAGTTTTTACAAGGGTAGTATTTCAGTGTGATGAAATCGAGTTTTGAAGCTCGTTTCGAATAACCTTTTTTGTGTAAGTGGAAAAGGATGGCTTTTTATGGATCTGGGGCATCACATATTATAAATGCACACATCTATATACCTTCTTAAAAAGAGATAACAAGACTCAAATAGTTTCCAACTATATGTACTGTTTTTTTCTCTTTGTATTATTTCCTAGTTACACTGTTGAGCCGGGGTTCCCATTAAAGATAGAAAGGAATTTCCTATGAACCCTTGTTTGTATTGTCGAAGCTTATAAGAAAATAGGGAAGAAATGCATTATTCAGACTGTGATTAATTAAACAAACCCATACCGTAGCAAATCTAGTACATTGGTAATAACCAACTTTTAAATACACTTATAATCTATTTCTGCCTTACTGAACCGACTACAGGTTACAATTAGAGAAGTCCTCTTACAGTGTGGGGAAGTTAAGAAAGAAATAAGGCTATGTGGGTCATTTACTAATGGGGGCAGGATGCTCATGGAACCTGACATAATGTTGGTTTATAAATGCAATGATTCAACTTAAATCAACGGGCAGATAAAAGATGTACAGGGGTTTTAAAGACTACTTATACCTAAAACAGTAATGCTTAAATCTGGTACAGGGTAAACACAGTGCAAGGGAGGTTCTCAACAACGCAACAAGACTCTCAGTTTTAACTAGCTCTGCCATCATCAGAGTCTGATCATTGGTAATAACTTCCCGCCCAAACAACATCAAACAACACCACAACTACATACCTGGTTTAGCTTTTCAACTATCTACAACGTATACCATAATGACAATCTCACTAGTCTCAGCCTCTTGTTTATGGCGAACTTAACAATGCCTTAGGTTTATACCTTTTCTACAGCCTTCCTGTTGTGTGTGATACTCAATGAGAAATGCTTATACTGGTAATAAGTCTGTTATGTATAGGATGTATAGATCTACATCTCTCATATATATTAAGCTCAAGAGCTTGACATACAAGCGCATGTTCTATGTACATAAGGTCATACTTTCATGACAAACTAGTAGGTGTAGCATTAACATACGGTAGCTGTATGTGCATTGTATTAGGGACCTAGTTTGATTACCCTTTGGTTGAGAATGTTTTTGTATATATGTATAGAATTGTTAGGGTTTTTTTTTGTTATTTGTTATACTTCTTCGCCTATGGGGTTCAGGTGGGTAGGCACCGGGGCATGTCAGAAGGAGTATTGTGCTACTTCCTCCTCTTCATCCAAACTGCTTACTGATACAGCTATGATACGGTTCTCCATATTCCTATCAGCCTATTACAAACACAAAGCAGGTTCTAGTAAACACACATTATGTTACCCAAATATTATTTTAAATCTCCAAATATATTATGTCTCCTCACACTTGGTAGTTTTAATCCGCATGAGTTGGGCCATTGACTCTTGGAACATTAAAGGCTTACAAAATACCGCTAAAAGAAAACTGTTTCTTCACCTGCTGTTTAAATCCCAGGCTAATATTAGCTTTCTCCAGGAAACACACTTATCTGAAAAGAATGGGAACACACAAAAATAGAAAATGGATCAGGTCAATAATAAGTGCTGGTGACAGCTCAAACTCGAAGGGGGTGGCCATTATAATTAAGAAACAATTCCAGGAACCTATCAATGAATATAAATCTGATACTAACGGCAGATGGTGCTATTTCACCTCTACACTCCCAGATTCCTCCAAACCAGTTTTGTTCATGAACATCTATGGTCCTTGTTCTCAACAACAAACCTTTATCCTAGAAATCTATAACATACTAACGCATTTCCAAATTACTTATTTATAGTAGGAGGGGACTGGAATGTGGTAATTGATCCTAGCCTAGATCGCACCAGCAAATCCTCCTCCTACAACTTCCACGCTTCTATAGCCTTAGGGAACTTATCTCAGATTTTAATCTTGTAGACACTATCACTTTTAGTAACATATCGACCAAAGAAAATCTATATACCTTCTATTCCAACTGTCATAAATCTTGGTCACGACTAGACTTCATTCTGATTTCGGACCTCCTATCTAAATTTAAAAATACTTTTAATATCGAACCCAGATCTCTCTCCGACCATGCAAAAATCTCCTTAAAATCAGATTCAACACGCCTGTTTTTACATTCGCTAACTGGACCCTTAACAATAACCTACTAAATAACAAAGATATTTTAAACAAAATTAATAATATGCTGTTGGCTCTCGACACTAATCTTACAAAATCCTAATCCCCCCAGACATTCAATGGGCGGCCTGCAAAGCCGAAATGAGAGGTTTTCTGATTAGCAAAGCTTCCTATCTTAAAAAACTCAACACTAAAAAAGAAAATACTCTATCCCTTAAACTATCATCTTTAGAAAAAAGTCAGAGATTATCTCCAGACCCAAAAACTGAAGTATTGATCAACTCCACGCAAAGAATTACTAGAACTGCACTCACAGAACTTTTCCCTACAGGAACAAAAATGTATTGCAACATATTCTGAATGGGCCCAAACCCCCTCAAGAACTCTGGCAAGAATATTAAAAAACAATAACGGTGCTCCCAGAATATCCACTCTTCAGTATCAAGGGAAAATTTATAATTCAGACTCTGAAATAATACACTTATTTTTTGAATTATTTTCAGATATATATAGTAGCAATAAACAAGATTCTTTAAAACCCCAGAGGGAGTCCTTTTTAAACTCCATTAACTTCCCCTCTCTTGAACCAACTCAAGTCTCAGTCCTCTCCGCGCCAATTACCATCCAAGAAATACATGACATTATTAACAATCTCAAAAGAGGCAAATCTCCGGGCCCTGATGGCTTCACTACTAACTTTTACAAAGCCTTTTGCCCAAAAATATCCTCTATCCTATGGAAGGTCTTTAATTGTATCATTAAGGAGGGTATTACTGACTTACATTGGAACAACTCAAAAACCATCTTACTATTAAAAAACAAACAAGACAGAGCAGACCCACACAACTACAGACCAATTTCGTTAATAAATGTTGACATTAAGATTCTTGCTGCTATCTTAGCTAACAGATTACAAAAGATTCTCCCGTCTTTATTATCCCCTGACCAAGCTGGCTTTATGAGTAATAGACACACATGGGATAATACCCTAACCTTGGATTCCCTTATTCAATTGACCAAAAAAGACAAAAATCCAATTTACGCCCTAACCTTAGATGCCTCTAAAGCTTTCGACAGAGTCAACTGGGACTTTTTGTTTGATACCTTGTCCCATTTCAATATACCTAAATTCTTCTCGGATATAATCAGAACACTTTATACAAAGTCCCACACATACCTCTATATAAACAAACAGAGATCCAAGCCAATATTGATTACTAATGGAACTAGACAAGGCTGCCCACTCTCACCCTTTCTCTTTAACATTTTTATCGAGCCTTTCTTCTTATTTATTGCGCAGAATACACACCACAACATCCCTAAAATTCTAAACACACATGTTGCACTATCAGCTTTTGCAGATGACTTAAATTTATACTTCCAATTTCCCAACTCAGACCTACCCAAAATCTTTGGCCATTAAGTACTTTTCCTCCCAGATCTGAATACGTAATTAACAATAAAAAATCACATATCTTCCCAATCAATCCTAACTCCCACAAATCTTTTTATTTCCCCGAGTCCTCTTTACAAATAACATATAATCTTAAATATCTTGGTATCCATTTTGAACATAATCAGGCCTCCATGCTCCAAAACAATCTACTAAAAACATGGTCCATCATCCAGCAAGATCTACAAAGATGGAAACTTATGAATTTAGCTTTCTTGTCCAAAGTAGCAATAGTGAAAATGAATGTCTTACCCAGACTCTTATATCAATTCAACGCTTCGGATATAGAAGTATTCAATAACTTCTTTTCCAAAATTGAAAAAGATCTAGCTAGGTTCATCTGGTTCCCGAAGTCAGTCAGGATCTCTTACTCTAAATTAACTTTTCCTAAGGAGAAAGGGGGGTTAGGCCTTCCAAACTTTCAACTGTACTACAAGATCATCTGCTCAAACAGAGTCTGGGCTATCTCAAACTTTAGCAGCAAAAATCAAACTCACTCTCCAGCATGGTTGAAAATATGGCATCATCATATTATCTCTAACAAAATTAATCCTCAGGCTATTCCATTCCTTTCCACTCTCTCTATAAACAATTCTAATTTAGCACATTCTCTGAAACATAAAATTAGGCTTTTCCAAAAACTCATTAAAGACATCAACATGGAAAATACCCTACCCTGCTCCAACCACTCCATCAAAATCCAAACATCAAAATCAACAATATGACGTTGGACCTTACTAAATTCCTCGCATTAAAGACCTCAATGTTTGGGACATCCTCAAACATAGTTCAAAATCTATCCCTGAGCTACGATTAATCCTTGGAACCAATAACAAATACACAGTGATTCTTCGACAACTAAGAGAAGTTCTACATGCACAACATTTTAATCCTCCCCCTAACCCTCAGGAAATCAACAAAGTAATTGAAATCATATCTGCAATATCAAGCACTAAAAAAACAATCTCATCCTCTTACAAACTATTGAATAAGGTGCTATACAACTCAAACTGTCTCTTTTCCAACTATTGGAACACAGTTGGGTCTCCTATCTCAGAGGACCAAAAACTCTCAGCTATAAAATCTACTTTAGAACTCTCCCTTTTTAAAAAACTCTTATACACCCAACTGATGCTAAACAACAATTCCTACTTCACTCCTGTAATACTCAATAAATTTAACCCCAACTCATCCCCCTCGTGTACATGCTGCTCCCATCCGAGAGCGGATCTACTACACATTATGTGGTATTGCAACCACTCCTACAAACTCTGGTGTTCTCTAAAAGTTCGTTTACAAAAAATGGGTTACTACACCTCAACCTTGTCATGGGAAACAGCCATTCTCCATATTCATACCTCCGTAATACCTAAAATACAACTTCACATTTTAATTATTCTCTGTTCACTTATTAAGCTTTATATCACTAAAAACTGGTTAGATCGCACCAAACTTAGTTGGAAGGGTTTCAGTGAGATGGCTTTCAAACACATCTCAGCTCATAAATTCATTATAAAGGGCCCCAAAAAGAGAGCTTATTTTGGCAAATTATGGAAGAAACTTATAGATGTGATTCATACTGAATGACTCCCCATTCACATCTTGTGTATAAAAGCTATCCTTATTCCTGTTAAGTTACAGAACCACAGCCAACCCAATTTTCTACTATACCTCTGCATTACCACTATGGAGGAACGTAGCACTCTTGGTTGTAAATATTGTATATATTTGCTTTTTGGTTTTGGGCAAATGGATTACAATGCTCTCATTGTGCTGTACCTATCATTCTCATATGTATCATTGCTATACTATGTGGCTACTCACTGTTTTCTGTAATAATCCAACGTTGCATTCTAATGTGTATAACTGTAATGTATTTCCTCATACAGCTTGCATTGTACCATACTTTGAAAAATAAAAGAATTATTTGAAAAAAAAAAGAAATTTGCAGTAAGGAGACAGAGACTGTCTAGCCTGTCTGATCTGTATAGGTAAATCCTGTGTCAGAGATATTTTATTGTTTTTCCACATAATATAGCCTCCACCTTGTTTTGCAGTAATAAGTATTCTATTTACATCTTGATAATTAAGCAGTTTAACATACACAGGTCTAGGAAAATTAGATGCTTGTACCTCTCTCAAAGCTCTGTGTGCTCTTTCCACGATGATTTGTTTCACAGTATCAGAATCATTTAAAAGCACTGCAAATATTTGTAGTATGGATGGAATCAGTTCATTATACTGAATGGATTCAGGAATCCTTCTGACAATGATATTGTTTCTCCTGGATCTTGCTTCTAGGTCTGTAAGCTTACTTTGTATAGCCTGTATATCCACATCATGCAGATTAGTTTTTTTTTCCAGTAAAACTAATTTGATCCTCAGTATCAGAAATTCGAGCCTCCGTCTTATCCATTCTTTCCAGCAACTGAGTACATGAAATTCCAAATGATTGTATTTGACAAGTCAGTTCTTTTAAAGCTTCTTGTAAAGGCAGAAGTGCAGTTTTGATATCCTCCATATTTAAAGCTTGATCAGCTTTAGTTTTAGTCCCTAGTTTCTGTTGTTCCTGTGCTTTAGTAATTTTTTGTCGTTTAGTAGTCACATCTTTTTCTGGTGATTGCAATTCCGATAATTTTGTTTTAGTCATAGTTATATCCATGCTTTTGTCTTCTTTTGACATCTTATTGGAACATAAAAAGTTGCAATATAAAAAGCACACAGTTCCTTTGTGTATTCCTCTCTGCAGACTAGCTAATCTGTTGTAATCCAATGAAATATATTCATTTTTTCCATTTTTTCTTCTCAATCCAGGATAAATAAGTGTATTTAGAGTAAGTTTATCGAAGTTTTGATGTTGAAAACTTTGTAGTATCCACTCAGGGTTTTGATTTCCTCAGGTTAAATGGAGAGCTGCAGTTCAGCAGTGTTCACAGAACAGCAGCCATCTTTGAATCCCCCTCATTTTGTGAATTTCTAATCGGTGCCATCAGCCAGGATTCCAGGGCATATTTGGCATCACCAAAAAGATGCCCATGGGGAAACTGACCCCCTCACAAAATGCTGGTGCAGGCCATAGGTGTGCTATATGTTTGAGTCATGATAACTGCTTGGGGGGCCTGCAGACACATTGAAGATGATACCCTGTGCATTATAAACCAGTTGAAGATACTCTTTGCAGTTTATGTACCTCCTACCCAGTTCACCAAGTGGTGCCCTTATTTCAGTGTCAGTACATTTTATGGCCCCCAATACCTTAGGGATATAGGTTTAATCACAGATTTCTCACATAGTGTTCCCTTTCTCCTTTGTGATACATGAGAACCACATATGCTCCCCCACTTGCTGAAGCATAGTATTGAAAAACTAATGGAACATTCTCAACACAGATGCATGAGATATTCCAACTTTGACCCCAGTAGGGCTGCACATCCCTCAGTATTTTCTGGGATAAATACTGCATGACTCATATGGCTGTCTAGATGAGGCCAACACATGTCCATAATTTCTTGCATTGTTTCCATATCCACACAGTATCAGCCTGCACTGATGTGGTGGAGTCCATGAAATGTTAATCTCAGATTTGTGACCTGGGTCCAATTGGGTTGACCATGTATACTGTTGTCTACTGCAATGGCTATAACAGACTCTTGCAAATACACATTTACTAATGCTGCAGTAACCCTGAATACTACTTAACAATTCCCTTAGCATGGACATGAGCATTCATCTGAGTTCAATTATATGGCAGCAGTTCTGCTGCTTAACATTTATGAATCACTGTACCA
>NC_056730.1:237831130-237921130 GCF_019279795.1 Protopterus annectens | reverse complement strand
TTTCCTGTGTTGCACTTAATTTAAAATCGTTTTTTTTTTTTTTGTCTTAAAACTGCATTTTACCTGACTTTGGCCTAGCACTCAAGTGTGGGGTCATTTATTGCACTGTTGGGATTATTTTGCTACTTGTGTATCTCTGCTACCTTTAAACTAAAACAAAAAAAAAAAAAAAAATCTTGCTTTTTTCCCACTTTCTGAAATTTAAGAAAGTTCAGTTACAGATTTGCTGTTCTGAACTGTTTGTAAGCTTCTTGGAGGCCAGTGCTTGCTTGGACTAAAGGGAAGTCTCTGTGTTCACCAGTGGCAGTGGTTAATGCTGAACAGCCTGCCTGTCCCTGTAGGAGTGGTTACTGCCTAGAAGCTGTAGTTTTATTGGCCATTTTGGGTAAATTCTAAACTCCTTGATCTCTATCTCTTAAAACCCTGCAACCTTCTTTTAGCGCGGTCTTGCACACAGAGCAGCATCGGGCAGCACCACTTAAACAAGCTTAAACTATTCCTGGCTCCATAAAGTCTACTCTTCACTTTTTCCCTTAGAACTGCTCTAAATCTCAAATTAAGCACTCTATTCTCATTCTAAAGCCCTGTACTTACTCGTATAAGTAATCTCATAGCTAAACACAAACTAAAGCACTACATCCTCTTATACTCTTTCAAAGCACTTGCTCCCTATTGGTTCTTTCTAATCAGTCAATAAGTAGTTCCCTATATTATTCAGGCATGTCCAAAGGTCATTTTCGAGTTTACTCTCCAGTCCAGCTGGTGAATCTGGGAATCTTGAGGCAATGTTACAACTGCCTTATGTATATAGACCACCATCTCCTCCTCCCAACAAGCTCTAATATATGTGAGAGATGCAACTATATAGCCAAACTGGTGGCTAAGCTCTCTCAACCCAGTACTGGCACAGCCTGTCAGGAGGAGAAGGTAACCACACACGCCACAAATCCAGTCTCACATAGACCTATTGCATCAGCAAACCAAACACATAAACGCACAAAAACATACTCGGAGGCTCTAAATAAAAATCTGCCTAAGCAGCAGAGACCTCCAAAGCAGATATCCAAGCAACACCTACCATGAAACAATATCCACATAGCACATAGCTCACAAAGTCAGTGTGCCACACAGTCACAGCCCTTAAGGCTAAAAACACACCTGATACACTTGTAATAGGTGACTCTATTGTCAGACACACTGACTTCCCACTCACCAGGCTGAACAAGGAGAAGGTCACTGTAAGCTGCCTGTCGGGTGCCAGGATCCACCAAATAACACAAGCACTCAGGTCACTCCAAAGCAAGTACAAGTATGATTCCATCATTGCCCATGCTGGTGTGAATGACCCAAGACATACCTCCCTGGACTACATAAAAAAAATGTACAGGAGCTCTTTGGTCATGTAGCCAAGGCCAGTATGACCCTGACCTTGAGTAGCATCTTACCCTCACCAAGAATGATGCCACAGTATAAAGACAAAATGATCAATTTTAACAATTGGCTAAACTACTGGTGTCATTCAAAGGGGATCCAGTGTCTGTCAGCCTGGGATGACATTTTCGACAAGCCACGTTGCTTCGCTAGGGACAGCTTGCACCTGTCACCCCTGGGTTTTCGAATACTGGCTAAGGGTCTTGCCTCCCCCATAGTGCCTTTTTTAGGCAAGTCTCAAAAGACAAACCCACCCCCATAGACAACACAAAGAAAAAAAAAAACTAAGGGTAATGCTGCTCAATGCCAGAAGTCTAAACCTTAAGATGCATGCACTCGATACTCTCCTCAGTTTGGAGAATATCGATATCTGTGCAGTAACATAAACCTGGTTCAAGGCTCCCGAGAGCACCCCAGCACTACCAGGCTATACTTCATACCATGCTTTCCGGCCCCAAAACTCGGACCTAACCACAAAAGGAGGGGGAGTATCCATATTTATCAAAGATAACCACACCTCCAAGCTAGTGGCGCTGCATGAAGCTTCGGAGACCATCCATGTGCAACTAATAGTGGGCAAAACTGCCTTTCAGGTTGTAGCCTGCTACAGACCACCCTCCCAAACACAGCAACCTCACTCAGCTTTCCTGAGAACACTGGAAAATATGATGGTCTCTCCAAACACTATTATATTGGGTGACTTCAACTACCCAAACATCGATTGGGAAAACTACTCAAGCCCAAACACCCTTTCCCAATGGTTCCTAGAATTTATAAACTCAAATTCTATGGAACAACTGGTCACCACTCCCACAAGAGGGGAAAACATACTGGATCTGGTCATCACCAACATGGGGTCTCTATGTTCCACACCAGAGGTATACCCCTCATTGGTAAGATCAGACCATAAATAAATCTCACTGGACATCCATATTCCATCACCACCCCTAGCCAAGGAAACCACTGTGAAGAACTTCTCAAAAGCAAACTTCACACTTCTCAAAACCGAGGTGGAATCCTTCAAAGCTCCCGCGCCAGTGGAAAATACGGCCCAAAATGCAGAATACTTTACAAAAGCATTCTATGGACACCTACAGGAATGCATGGAGCATGCTATCCCAAATAAAACCAAGAGTCACTTCTCCAAAGGCGGGAGACCTGTCTGGTGGACCCCGGCCATAAATAAGCTATACAACAGAAGGAGAAAGCAACTACATGACAGAGCAAAATCCCACAAAGGGAAGACGTCACTGATCAGTACTAGCAAGAAACTACGATCCTTCATAAAACCTTCTAAGGCCAGCTTTGAAAGAAAAATTACACAAGACACTAAAAATAATCACAAGGCCTTCTTTAGTTATGTCAGAAACTTGGGAGGTAACTCCCAGATATGCTCTGAGTTAGTGCAAAATGACAAAAAAATTCACTGAACCCACAGACATTGCCAACATCCTAGCAGAAAGGTTCAGTGCAAACTCCCCCCCCCTTCCCCCCCAAAAGAGCAAATGTCTATCCCAACAGAGTGTAGCCTTCCTGAGATCACAGATGCACAGGTGAGAGCTACCCTATCCAAAGCAAAAAACACAGCATCAATGGGACCAGACGGTGCCCCGGGCTGTGTCTTACACGAGCTCCAAGAAGAACTAAACCCTCATATAAAGTCAGTGTTCAATCTCAGCCTTACTACATGATATATTCCCAAGGAATGGCGTACAGCAACAGTGGTACCACTCCACAAAGGTGGTGCCACAACAGACCCCGGAAACTATCGCCTTATAAACCTGACTGGCCTGGTCTGCAAAGCTATGGAACGTATCATCATGGAAATCATAAACAAAGACATTGGGAACCTCCAGACACTGGATCCTATGCAATTCGGCTTCATTAAGGGCAGATCTTGCTTCTTGAACCTGGTCGACTTCTTTGAAACAGTTACCAAAGCCATAGATGAAGGGAAGGTAGTCCACACAGCCTACCTGAATCTCGCAAAGGCTTTTGACACAATACCCCACTCGGGCATCATAAATAAGCTCACCAGCTTAAATATCAACCCCTATGTCACAAGATGGGTTGCAAACTGGCTCAGGGATAGAACCCACATGGTCAGAATAGCAGGTGCCATGTCAGACTCTAAACCAGTTACAAGTGGTGTCCCACAAGGCTCAGTCTTGGGACCTCTCTTGTTCGGTATATATTTCTCTGACGTACAGGCTAACATGGGTGGACTACGGCTGACCAAGTTCGCAGATGACTGCAAACTGGGTGCTATAATCGACTCTCCTACTGACACAAGCATCCTCCAAAAGGGTCTCACAGAGACGGATAACTGGTGTCAGAGCCATGGCCTAAAGCTAAATGCCAAAAAGTGCATAGTCACCCCCTTTGGAAAAAACAAAGTGCCCACAAATTACCACATAGGTGGTAATCCATTAAGTACAGAAGAAGTAATTAGGGACTTGAGGACCCAAGTAGATAGCAATCTCTCCTTTGACAATCACATTGCCAAAGTGGTTAGAAAGACCTTCTATATAGCCCACCTCATCATGAAAGGGTTCACATCTAGATCAAGAGAGGTCATTGTGCCCCTCTACTCATCACTTATCAGGCCCATAATTGAGTACAGTGCCCCGTTTGGGATGTACCTTACCTGACACCTTCAGCAACTGGAAAGACCCCAAAAGTATCTCACCAAGAGGATCAAGAGGCTCAAACAGATACCCTATGCAGTTCGGCTAAAGAAACTCCAGCTCTACTCAGTTGTGTACTGCCTACTCAGCAGTGATCTGTGTCTGACGTATAAAGCCATGTCCAACCCAGAATTAATGGACATGCTTCACCTCAGGAAATCTAAATCCCTTAGAGCTACATGCTCCAGGGACCTGAACCTCAGCACAGAAATAAATAGGACATGCTGGAGGGACAGATTCATATCCCAGAGGCTCCCCTCACTCTGGAACAAAATCCCAATCCATGTCAGGCAGAGCCCCTCACTGACCCTCTTCAAGAGAAATCTTGACAAATGTATTGGAGATCGTATGTTTACCCCTGGGATCTCTTCTGTGTCGCTGCTTGACAGAGGTACAGTAAACAAACCTTGAAAGGGCTACCTTCTGTGACCTACTATACAGAGGCACAGTCAACTAATCTAAAAGGGTGGTGAAAGCCAAACATACTCTGGCTAGGCTTATAAATGCCCTAGGGCAGATAGCCTAGTATCAACCTATGAACCTATATATATATATATATATATATATATATATATATAGATATATATATATATATATATATATATATATATATATATATATATATATATATATATATATATATATATATAGATATATATATATATATATATATACATATATATATATATATATATATAGATATATAGATATATATATATATATATAGATATATATATTTTATATATATATATATATAGATATACAGATATATATATATATATATATATATATATATATATATATATATATATATGTATGGATCTTGGATCTGTGTTAGATTATCATAGTTCAGAAACTTCAAAATTCATATGGCCGAGACCATATGATTGAAGTTTCGGAATTACAAACATTTAAAAAAAATAAAAATAAAAAACCTTTTTTTAATGTTTTTGCAGGGCGACAAGCCCCCTTGCATCCTCCACACCCCCTGCTAACTAAATGTACTGACTCTGAGATCACACAACATTGCGGAAAAGGGTAAATTTCCCATTCCGTGATTTAGCGTGATCACACACAAACACTCATGCAGATGAACACATAAAGAGTGGTATTCATAGAAAGTATACAAGTGTGCAGTGATTACAGCTTCTGGCTGTGCACAGCCACAGGTGATGTGTGATTCAGAGACATAAGCTCCACTTATGTAAAGCACTTTGAAAATTGTGAAGAACTTCATACAAAAATGAAGAGACAATGGGCCGGATTTACAAAAGCTTGCATGGAGTGCAAGAAGAGTGTAGGAGCTCACAGAGGCAATATGTCTGCCGTGCGATCCAGGTACAGCCAGCAGGGGCATACATGAGAGCTGCCAAAGCTACTCTTGCATGGACAGCATCACGGTATGCAAATTACCTCATTTCCTGCTGAAAGCTGTGCAAATGAGGTAAATTTGCAATCCAGGAAACACTAACCTGTCTGTGGAAGGTTAGTGTTATCTGCAGAAATGTACTCCATTGGTAACGGGGTACCGTTCTGCAAATAGCTAAACGGAGCTATGACAGCTCCAAATAAAGGATGCATACAGTTGAGGAAGCATGCCAATGGCTGAATATAAGGCCATTGGCATTTATAAATGTTTAAAATTATTAAAAATCTAACTTTTTTCCCCCTGATTTCAAATGTTTAAGCATAGCTCAGCACCGCACAAATGTGTGACGCTTTAAAAACAAGAAAATAATTTACAAATAGCCAAAAATAGCCAATTTCACTAAAAAGCTTATCCTTAGGTGAGTAGTAGAGTAGAATATAGGTAACACCATGAGGTAGTGTGTCAGAAAGGCTGCAAGCTAATTGGAGCAGTGTCTTGTGTTTGCCCTGAGTTGCTCAGGATTGCAAGAGGCGTGTCTGCAGTTGTCCTTTTTGAAAACCAGAAACCAAAGGTGCACACCGTGGAAATATCGGAAATTGCTTGCAAACGTGCACACAGCGTGTGCGCGTGTTTGCGCAGCACTGCTCCAAGCGGAAACAGAAAGGGAAAAGGAAGGAAAAGAAGTGGTAGGAAGTTAACCAAGGAGAACTAGCAGAGCTGCCAGGTGAAATATATCAGAATCAGCCAATTACACAGGTAGTAGACTAGCCCAGCCCAGCCCAGCCCAGCACTTTAAACTCTGCAAACAGCATTCTTCCCTGTTTTTTCCTAAGAACTCTGCAACACTGCAGTATACAAAGAGGGAAAGCTTAAAAACTTTAAAGTCAGACAAAATGTTAGGGGCTGCTCTTGCTATCATAAACCAACATGTGCAAGGTGCTGAGGGTGGTGATGTTGTGAATGCTGCTAAGCAACCCACAGTGAAGAGACTCAGAACCTACCTGGGGCTACATGAGCTGCAGATAGTGGAGTGCTATAGGGTGGACAGAGACCTCCTGCAGCAAATTGTTGAGCTGTGCTGGCCACGCCTCACACACAGAATCAGCACAGGGGAACCCATCCCAGTGGATACCAAGGTGTGTGTTGGCCTAAGAATACTAGCTACAGGTACCTTCCAGACTAGCTGGTGATATGATGGGGATTTCACAGGCATCAGCATCCAGGGTACTGCACCAATTCCTGGATGCCATGTCAGCACATGTCGGTGAGCATGTATATTTCCCCAATTCCTGTGAGGCACTGGCAGCAATATGCATCTTTTCCACCAAATAGGAGAATACCCTGTGGTAGTGGGTGCAATAGACTGCATGCACATACACATCAAAGCACCACCTGGTGAGCGGGGTAGGGTCTACATCAACTACAAGGGCTTCCCCTCCATCAACTGCCAGGTCATGTGCGATGCCCAGGACATAATAATGAATGTGTGTGCTGGCTGACCTGGAAGTTATCATGATTCCCACATCTGGCATCTGATGCAGCTGTACTAGAGATTTGCCAGTGGGGACATCCCTGATGGTCACCTAGTAGGCGGTGCTGGATACGCACTAGAGTCGTGGCTGATGACACCCATCAGAGATGCACACACTCGAACAAGAACTCCATAATGAGGCACACACACAAACAAGAAACATAATCGAGCATGTGTTTGGAACGCTCAAGTCATGGTTCCTGTGCCTGGACACATCTGGTGGAGCGTTGCAGTACTCACCAACTACATGTACTCAAATTGTCATGGTATGTGCCATGCTACACAATATGATCCTGCAGAAACAGCTGCAGCAGGAACAACATGGGGCAGGGCCAAACAGCCCCCTACCATTGCCAAGGCCTGCACAGGCACAGAGTGACTTGGAGGAGGAACAACCTGAGCCTTCCCCAGTAGGCAGAAGGAGAACTGCCCAGTATGCCCTGGCCTTGACAAAGAGGCAACGCATAGCACATACACTGACTCAGTAGGAACCTATAAATGACACCTCTTTCTGACTCGCCCATACAGTAAAAGGGATGCCGAACTTGACACTACCTGTTTTCAAACATGTATAGGGAGTGTAATATGTGCATCCGACATAGGCAGCCCTGCAGCATCACCTGAGGCATGAGTCCCTATTTTAAGCAATATAAAGCACTGCTAAGCAAATTTTACCAGTATTGAGCATATTTAAATACAATTGCGCATAGCTGCGCACCACGCTAACCAGCGCAACGTCGGGCAAAGTTGGGCAATGTTGGGCAAAGTCAGACAAAGTCAGGCAATGTTGAGCAAAGTCGGGCAAAGTCGAGATAAGTCGGGTAAACATGCTCACACCTGCTTTACTGTTCCTTAACCAGTCAGGTCTGCCCAGCAGGAAAATAAAAAGCAGTGACAGGGCTCGAACTCAGGATACTGTGCACTATAGTCACAGTACTGAACCACTAAGCCATGACAGCATTTCACTGGCAAAGACACAACTTAAGTCACTCACACATACCACTTTGGGGAGGTCACATACCTAACAGTCACAGCCAGCATGACAATTGTAGACAAACGCAAACACAAGCAAATGCTGTATCATGCCCTCTGAAGAGGCATATGAGTAACCTCCCCCCAGGCCTATGCAGACAGATAACAGCAGGCCAGGCAGTGTGATGTGGGTTGGGTAGGCTATGAAGTCACAAACTTATATGCGTGTAATTGGAAGCTAAGGTCTGTAGTACAGTGGTATGCCTCAAGCCAGTACGATAGGCAACAGTACAGACTGAAATGGAGTATCTGACATAACAGTGCAGGCCTAGCAAATGTGTATAAGTGTCAGGTGTACCCCTCATCCTATGTACACCCACAGTAACAATCAGGTGTGCCCCCCGGGTAGAAATGTACAAATAATAGCTGTCCCCCCTGTATGTAGAAATGTTGATAAGTCTATGCAAATTGACTCATGGAAGCTCTGCAGGCACAGCGTGCTTCCTGTCAATGTACAACACAAAGGTGAGCCCTGAAGTAAAAAACAACTTGATTTTTCACACATATAGTATATATGCCCATAATGGTCATGCTCACACACTTAAACAAATGAAGCAAATGTCAGTCAACAACATACTGAAAGGTCATACTGGGCATGCTCCACACTTAAACAAACAAAGCTAATGTCAATCAACAACATATTGAAAGGTCATACTGGGCATGCTCACACACTTAAACAAACAAAGCTAATGTCAGTCAACAACATACTGAAAGTTCATACTGGGCATGCTCACACACTTAAACAAATGAAGCAAATGTCAGTCAAAAACATACTGAAAGTTCATACTGGGCATGCTCACACACAAACAAATGAAGCAAATGTCAGTCAACAACATACTGAAAGGTCATACTGGGCATGCTCACACACTTAGGCCATGTCTGAGTACAGCAGTGGGCCACACATATCTGGCAATTGCAGTTCTTACTCCAGACACTTGTCACTATTCACCAATCCTGCCTTACGCACACAGTGATATGAAAACAGACCCATATAATATATTGGACCCCTGTCATAATCAAACTATGTACTACAAGTACTTAAGTTGTTCAAAGAAAGTGAAAATGCAAAGAAGATCAATAAATCTCCGATCAGTATCATCAAGAAACAATGAGCACTTCTAACATTATCCAAGCCATGTTCTGGCAAAAATATTGCCAAAGTGTCCATAGAGAACTATGAAGCTTCTTTCGCTATGTCATAAATATCAATGTAAACTCATATATGTTCTGAGTCAGTGCAAAGTGTAAATGAATACATGTACATGACTGACATTGCCAACATCTTGTCAGACAGGTTCATACATATTTACCCCCCTCTCACTGACAAAAGGGCCCATTACCATACTTGGAGATTGTGAAAACCCAGAAATCACATATACAATGGTTAAACAGCTTTATCCAAACCTAAAAACACGGCATCTATGGGATGACATGGTTTCCCTGGCTGTGTCATATGTGAACTCCAAAACAAACAGGCCCTGCACCTGAACAGGCTGAGACTCACCCTCTTTACAGAATATGAAACTGTTGAATGGGTTACAGCAACATTTGGCACACTCCACAAGTGTTGGTGCACAACAGACTATGGGAACTATAGTCTTATAAACCTAATAAGCCTGATCTGCAAGGCCATGGAGTCCATTATTATGGAACTCATAAACAGAGCTATTGGGACCCTACAAACACCCAACCCTACCCATTTTGTTTTGCTCAGGGGCAGATCATGGTTCATAAACCTGCTAGACAGTCTTCAAGGCAGTCACTCAGGACATACATCAATGAAATGAGCTCCACATGGCCTACATAGACCTTGAAAAGCCCTTTTCCAACGTCCCACACACATGTCGTACCCACAAAATAAACAACCTGTGCATAAACACGTATATCATCTGATGTATTGCCAACTGGGGCACAGATAGATCCCACAAGGTAAGAATTGTGGTCTCCTGTTCAAGCTGGTAACAACTGCTGTCCCCCAGGGCTCAGTCCTGGGACCCCTCCTGTCTGGTGTATACTTTTCAGAAATACAGTCAAATACACGAGGGCTATGTTTAGCAAAGTTTGTGGATGACTGCAAAAAGTTTGTCATAATCAATGTTTGGGACAACAGAGACATCCTTAAAAAGGGTCTCTGTCAGACAGATGTGGTGGCAAAATTATGGCCTCGAGCTACAGTCATACAAATACCACATAGGTGCCAACACCCTAAATATGGAGGTAATAATAAGGGATTTATGGACACGTAGATAGTCATCTCTTCTTCCAGAAACACATTCACAAAGTGGTTAGAAAATCATGCTATGTGTTCCCACAAATTGTCAAGGTCTTTGCATGTAGGTCAAAGGTCTCATCAGTCATCAGACCCATCAGAGAGTATCATGGCACACTTGCGATGAATCTGACTAGGCACCTTCAGCAGCTGGAAAGACCACTGAAGTACTTCAACAAGAGGATTGCTGGCCTCAAACAGTTGCCTCATGCAACAAGACTGAATTTAACTCAATCTGTACTCTGTTACATGCTGTCTACTCAGGCGACCTCTGCCCAACAGACAGGTCCATGTCCAGTGAAGAACTGATGTATATGCGCTATCTGAAGTAAACCCAAGCTCACTGTGCCATATGCTCTAGGGATATCATCATCACAACAATAAACAGAACATGTTGGAGGGATATATTACTAACTCACAGACTTCCCTTGCTTTGGAACAGGCTCCCAACCTACATTAAGCTGAGTCCCTAACGGACAGTCTTCCAGAAGAGCCTTGATGAGTGTATGTGAAACTGAACTGTCACACCATGGATCACTTCATCAGCTCTACTACACAGAGGCCTAGGGAACTAACGCAGATAGCCAATTACCTGCCTATGTATACACATATATATATATATAAATATGTAGGGGGGAACACAATATAATAAGCCAAAGATGCATGGGCAGAGATGTGTGTAAGAGGGTAACCATGACAGGGAGCCATCCAGGACTGTCCCACCCAGCACACATCCCAATGACACAAAAGACATGAGGTGCACATCTCACCCACTGTACATAACAGCCACCAGTATTTGTAAGCATTACAGTGTATGTGGTCCATGTACAACATGACTGTACAATGAAGTACATATCTACTATCTGTAGACATGTACCTGTCACAAAGGTTCATAGGTATGTAGTAGACTATCTTCACGAAGGCATATATTAGCCTAGGCAAGTTGTGCAGCTTTCACCACCCCATTGGGTAGTCTCCCAAGCCCTAGTTCTAATAGTTAGTACCCTAAGCCCCTTTCAATTGGGGCTACTGATGTGATGCCTGGCGTGAATTTTCTGTTTCCCATCCACTCATCAAGGTTCCTATTGAAGAGTGTCAGTGAGGGGCTCTGTCTGATGTACATTGGGACTCTGTTCCACAGTAAGGCAAGTGTCTGGGATGGTACTCTATCCAACCAGCATGTTGTATTCATTGTTGTGATGAGGTTCATATCCCTGGAGTGTGTAGTGCAACTCAATTTTGTTATCCGTAGATGGAGCATGTTCAACAGTTATGTGTTGGACATGGCTCTGTATGTTAGGCAGAGTGTGCCTCTGAGTAGGTGGTATGCAACAGAGAACAGATTTAGTTTTACCAGTTGTGTTGCATAACACAACTGTTTGAGGCCAGTAATCCTCTTGGTGAGGTACCTCTGTGGTTTCTACAGCTGCTGGATATGCTTAGTTGAGTACATCCAAAATGGTGCATTGTACTCAATGACAGGTCTGATGACTTAAGAGTAAAGGGCCACCACTACCTCTTTTGATCCTGATGCAAACCCTTTGTTGATTAGGTGGGACACATAGGATTTCCCAATCAATTTGGCAACATGGTTGTCAAAGGAAAGATGACTATCTACTTGTGTCCCCAGATCCCTTATTACCTTGTCAGTTTTAAGGGGGTAACACCTATGTGGCAGTTTGTGGGTACTTTGTTTTCACCAAAGGGGATTACTATGCATTCTTCCACATTGAGCTTGAGGCCATGATTCTGACACCACACATCTGTCTCATAGAGTCCCTTCTGGAAAATATTTGTGTCATCTGGGGAATCTATTATGGCAAAGACTTTCCAGTTCCCAGCAAACTTAGTCAACCACAACCCTCCTGTGTTGGCATGTACTTTTGAGAAGTCTATACCAAACAGGAGGGACCCCAGGACTGAACCCTGGGGGACACCAGTTGATACCGGTGTAGAGTCTGACATGTATCCAGAAACTCTTAATTTGTGGGATCTATCTGTGAGACAGTTTGCAATCCATCTTGTGATGTATGGCTTTATGCCCGGGTTGGTGAGTTCATCTATTATACCTGACTGGGGAATGATGTCAAAGGCCTTAGAGAGGTATAGGTTGGCTGTGTGGAGCTCATTTCAATCATCTATAGCCTGGGTAACCATCTTAAAGAAATCCACCCAGTTCAGGAGGTGTGATCTGCATTTGACAAAGCCAAACTGGGTGTGCTCAACTGTGTGAAGACTCCCAATGTCTTTATTGTTGACTTCCATTATGATTGGCTCCATTGCCTTGCAGATCAGACTTGTCAGGTTCATAGAGCATGAATGCCAGTGGTCTTTTGTGGCCCCACCCCTGTGGAGTGGGAAGAACGTTGCTGTGCAACATTCTATGGGTACATATCCTGTAGAGAGAATGTAGAGAGAGGTGTAGGTATCCTTGATGAATATGGATATATCCCCACCCTATGTGCTATGATCCAGGTTCTAATGCTGGAAGGTATGGAATGAGTAGTATCTTGGTAGTGCTGGTGTGTTCTCTGGAGCCTTGAACTAGGTTTCTTTTACTGCACAGATATCAATATTCTCCATACTGAGAAGTGCCCCGAGTGTGTGCATCTGGAGGCTGAGACTTCTGGCAATGAGTAGCATTTAGCTCACTTTGTAGTTATGTGTGTTGGTTAAGGGGTTTGGTTTGTCCTGAGTGACCGGTGTTCCACACCTGAAGTCAACACCTCATTGGTCCGATCTGACCATAAGCTAATTACCCTACATATTCACATTCTGCCCCACCCCCATTAAGGAAACCATGTTAAAACATATCTCCAAAGACAACTTCATGATTCTTAAGACAGAAGTGGTTTTCTTCAGGAGACCCATGCAGATGGACAATACAGTTATGACTACTGAATCCTACACAATTGTACTTTATAAGCACTTACATGAGTGCATGGATCGTGCTATCCCAAACAGAACCAAGAAGCTATCCTCCAAAAAAAGGACACCAATCTGGTGGTCCCCTGCCATAAACAAACACCACAACGGAAAGAAGAAACTGTTGCAAAAGAGGGTAAAACCCATGAGTGGAGGAGCTCCCTGGTCAGCCTCAGTAAGAAGCTGCGATCCCTGATAAAATCCTCCAAAGCTAGTTATGAAAACAAAATCATAACTGATTTTAAAGACAACCACAAAGCATTCTATAGCTATGTCAAGAATCACATTGGCAACACTCAGATCTGCTCTGAGTTACAGCACAATGGCACAATATATACAGACCCAACTGATATTGCCAACATCCTGGCAGATAGGATCAGTGCTAACTTTCCCCCCCCCTCACCCATGAAGGAGCCCATCTCTATACCGGAAGAATGCAAAGTTGTTGTAATCAGGGCTGCACAGGTAAAAACCACTCTCCAAAGCCAGGAACACAGCATCCATGGGACCAGATAACATCCCAGGCTGCGTTCTACATGAACTACCGAACAAACTGGCACCACACCTAAGTACCATGTTCAATCATAGCCTCACCTCAGGCTTTGTGCCTGCTGAATGGCACACAGCGACAGTTATCCCACTACACAAGGGGGGAGCCACCACAGACCCCGGAAACTAGTGCCCCATTAGCCTGATGAGCCTGGTCTGCAACGTATCATCATGAAACGTATAAACAAAGACATTGGTAATCACCAAACTCTGGACCACAACCATTTCGGGTTTGTAAAAGGCAGATCATGTCTCCTAAACCTGATAGACTTCTTCAAAGCAGTCACCAAAGCCGTAGACAGGGGTAAGGTGGTTCACACAGCCTATCTAGATCTTGCCAAGGCTTTCAACACCATCCCCCAATCTGGAATTATAGATAAACTCATTAAACTAGGTATAAATCCCTATGTCACAAGATGGGTTGCCAACTGGC
Source organism: Protopterus annectens (assembly GCF_019279795.1). NCBI lineage: Eukaryota > Metazoa > Chordata > Ceratodontiformes > Protopteridae > Protopterus > Protopterus annectens. The sequence continues at coordinate 237,906,904 of NC_056730.1, read as the reverse complement.
TCACTGACAGAACCCACACTGTGAAAGTAGCAGACTCCAAGTCTGACTTCAGACCAGTGACAAGTGGAGTACCACAGGGTTCAGTCCTGTGTCCTGTCCTGTTTGGTATACACTTCTCTGAAGTCCAGACTAACACAGAAGGTATTTGGCTCATGAAGTTCTCAGATGACTGCAAACTAGGAGCCATAATCAAAACTACTAATGATGTGGACATCCTACAAAAGGGCCTCACTGAGACAGATGCCTGGTGTCAAAGCCATGGCCTTAAGCTCAATGCCAAAAAGTGCATTGTTGTCCCCTTTGGCAAAAACTCTGTACCCATGAACTACAACATAGGCGGTAGTATACTTAACATTGAAAGTGTGATAAGAGACCTTGGGACACAAGTGGTCATTAGACTGTTCTTTGATAATCACATTGCCACAGTAGTCAGGAAATCCTTCTACGTGGCACACCTCATCACAAAAGGTTTCTCATGCAGAAAAAAAGAGTTCATTGTTCCCCTCTGCTCATCACTCATTAGATCCATTATAGAGTATGACGCTCCTTTTGGTATGTACCTCACAAGACATCTACAACAACTGGAAAGCCAGCAGAAATACCTCACAAAGAGGATTAGTGGCCTCAAACAGATGCCCTACACAGACCGTCTCAAAACACTCCAGCTTTACTCTGTCGCATATCGCCTTCTCAGAGGTGATCCCTGCCTAACATACAAAGCTATGTCAAACACAGAGCTGTTGGACATGCTCCACTTAAAGAAATCTCAATCTCTCTGAGCTTCGGCCCCAAAACCCAGACCGAAATACAAAAGGAGAGGGTGTATCCATTTTCATAAAGGATACCCACACCTCCAGGTTAGTGGCACAGCACGAGGCCTCAGAGACCATCCAAGTGCAACAAACAGTGTGCTAAGCTGCTTATCAGATCGTAGCCTGCTACAGATCCCCCTACCTTGTCTCAAGACCCTCACTCAGCATTCCTGAGAACACTGGAAAATATAAAGGTCTTACCAAACACCATGATATTAGGAGATTGCAACTACCCAAACACTGACTGGGAGAATTACTCAAGTACAAACTCCTTTGCCCAATGCTTCCTAGAGTTTATAAACTCAAATGCCTTGGAACAGCTGGTCACCATGCCCACTAGAGGTGACAACATACTGGACCTGATCATCACCAACATGGGGGATCAGTGTTCCACACCAGAGGTAAACCCCTCGCTGGTAAGATCAGATCATAAAGTAATCACACTGGACATCCACATCCCGACCCCATCCCCAGTCAAGGAAACTGGGAGATGGGACTGGATGGGAGATAGGAAATTCACCCCGGGGATTATGTCAGTCGCCCTGCTAGACAGGGGCCTGGAGAAATTAATATTGTGGGAAGAAATATCCAGGGAATTGTTATGGCTAGGCTTGCATAGGCCCTAGGGCTGATAGCCTAGTACCAACCTATGAACCTATGAACCACTGTGAAAAACCTTTCAAAAGCAAACTTCACACTTCTCAAGACTGAAGTGGAAATGTTCAAAGCCCCCTTGCTTCAGGATAATGACATCCAATCCACAGAATCCTTTACAAGTGCATTATATGAGCATCTACAGGGATGCATGGATTGAGCCATCCCGAGTAAAACCAAGACTCACTCCTCCAAAAAGAGGAAACCAGTCTGGTGATCCTTGGCCATAAATAAGCTATACAACAGAAGGAGGAAACTACTACATGATAGAGCAAAATTCCAAAAAGGAAAGGCATAACTGATCATTATTAGCAAGAAACTACGATCGCTCATAAAATCATCCAAGGCCAGTTTCTAAAGAAAAATTGCCAAGGAATCTAAAGATAACCACAAGGCCTTCTTTAGCTATATAAAACATTTAGGTGGCAACTCTCAGATATGCTTTGAGCTACTGCAAAATGGCAAAAAATACACTGAACCAACTGACATTGCCAACATCCTGGCGGACAAGTTTAGTGCAAACTTTACCTCCTCCTCACCCCCAAAAGGGCCTGTGTCCATCCCAGAAGAATGCAGAGCCCAATGCAGAGCCCCAGACATCATGGACATGCAGGTAAAAACATCCCTCTCCAAAGCTAAGAACACAGCATCAATGGGACCGGATGGTGTCCCAGGCTGTGTCTTACACGAGCTCCAAAAGGAACTAAACCCTCACCTAAATTCACTGTTCAGACTCAGCCTTACCACAGGCTATGTACACAAAGAATGGCGTACAGCAACAGTCATCCTGCTCCAAAAAGGTGGTGCCACAACAGAACCTGGGAACTATCACCCTATAAGCCTGACCAGCCTGGTCTGCAAAGCTATAGAGCAAATTATCATGGAACTCATAAACAGAGACATTGGAAACCTCCAGACACTGGACCCTACCCAATTCCGCTTTGTTAAAGGCAGATCCTGAATCCTAAAACTAGTTGACTTCTTTGAAACAGTTACCAAGGCCATAGATGAAGGGAAGGTAGTCCACACAGCCTACCTGGACCTCACTAAGGCATTCAACACCATTCCCCACTCTGGCATCATAGACAAGCTTACCAGCTTGAACATTAACCCCTATCTCATGAGATGGGTGGCCAACTGGCTCACGGATAGAATACACATGGTCAGAGTTGTGCATGCCATGTCCACCTCTAAACCAGTCACAAGTGGCATCCCACAGGTCTCGGTTCTGCGACCCCTCCTGTTCAGTATATTCTTCTCTGAGGAACAGGCAAGCACGGGAGGACTATGGCTGACCAAGTTCGCAGATGACTGCAAACTGGGGGTCATAATCTACTCTCTGGCTGACACAGACATCCTCCAGAAGGGTCTTACAGAGACAGATACCTGGTGTCAAAACCATGGCCTCAAGCTGAATGCCAAAAAGTGCATAGTTATCCCCTTTGGAAAAACAAAGTGCCCATGAATTACCACATAGGTGGTAATCCACTAGGTATGGAAAATGTAATTAGGTATCTGGGGACACAGGTAGACTGTAACCTCTCTTTTGATAATCACATTGCCAAAGTGGTTAGATATTCCTTCTATGTAGCCCCCATAATCGCAAAAGGGTTCACCTCTAGATCGAGAGGTTATTGGTGCCCATCTACTCATCACTCATTAGGCCCATAATAGAGTACAATGCCCCATTTGGTATGTACCTTAATTTGCACATGCAACACCTAGTAAGACCACAAAAGTACCTCACCAAGAGGATCATGTGCCTCAAAGAGATGCCCTACACAGCTCGACTAAAGAAACTCCAGCTCTACTTGGTTGCTTACTGCCTGCTCAGAGGTGATCTATGCCTGACGTATAAGGCCATGTCCAACCCGGAATTAATGGACATGCTCCACCTCAAGAAAAACAAATCTCTTAGAGCCACATGCTCCAGTGAATTAAACCTCAGCAAAACAATAAACAGGACATGCTGGAGGGATAGATTCCTGTCCCAGAGACTTCCCTCATTCTGGAATAGAATCCCAGTTGATGTTAGGCAGAGCCCCTCGCAGACTCTCTTCAAGAGGAACCTTGACGAGTGGATGGGAAATTGTAAATTTACCCCTGGGATCACTTCAGTGGCTCTGCTAGACAGAGGCCCAGAAAACAAATTTAAAAAGAAGGCGAAAGCCAACACATTCTGGCTAGGCTTATAAATGCCCTTGGGCAGATAGCCTAGTACCTACCTATGAACCTATGAACCTACAAACTCTAGGGACCTAAACCTTGTCACCACAATAAACAGAACATGTCGGAGGGATAGATTCCTGTCCCAGAGACTTCACATACTCCAGAATAAACTACCTATCTGTATCAAACAAATTTCATTGGCACTCTTCAAAAAAAATCTTGATGATTGGATGGGAAATAGGAAATTCACCCTGGGGATCACTTCTCTGTCTCTGCTCAACAGTGGCACAGGAAAATAAATTTCTTGGGTGGCAAAAACCAGCGTACCTTTTTGGCTGGGGTTTGTATAGGCCCCAGGGCCGATAGCCTAGTACCTACCTATGAACCTATAAACCTTTGAGCCTTGCCTAAAAAAAGTAATATGGGGACAGCAAGAGCCTTGGCCAGTATTCAGAAGCATAGGGGTGACAGGTACAAACCATCAAGAAAAAGGTGTATTATAATAATATTTGTGTGTTTGGATTTTTGATAAATTCTTGATTGATTGAATTTATTGGCATTTTTGAAAAAACAAATTTTCACTTTTTAGGTCCTGCATTTTTGCATTATAGCTCCATATGCATTTTTTGTATAATGTGAAATTATTAAATTTTAATTTTAATATGTTACTTTGTAGGATTGCTTAAACCATTTCATGTTTTGAATAACTGACCAGTATATATTTTCAATGATATAAACGTAATGGCGCCTGTTTGCCAATGTTTTTATGTATTGATCTTGCCATTATTTATTATATAGCTGATTTTTCTAAGATCATATAGTTGTGCACTATACATGTTATGACTTAGTTATATAAATAATTGTTTTTAGATTATCTAGATATTATAGCTTCAGTTAATAATGATTTATTCTTTATGGCTATTTCTATACTATGTGCCTTGACTTGAGTCTTTTATATTTTATAGCTCTGATAACAATAAATGTGCAAGTTTAAGGCGAAAGAAAGGGTAGATATGAACGGTAAAATTATTTATCCGGAATGAGATGATATCTCTGTGGAAAATAGAGTACTGTGCTGGAAGCATGTATTAATTATATTAATTATATAATGGTTATTTATGTTGTCTTGTTACTATTTTATATTTAAATTTATTATATAGTTTTCGTTTCTCCACAGTATTCAATTACCATTAACATGGTTTACATCATGATGTTAGTGGATGTGATACTCAACTCTATGGATATAGTTTCTCCGTATGATGCAAACAGGAATGTCTGATTCTTGACCTATCTTGAGATAGTTTTTTTAATTAGTAAGAGGCTTGATATTAATGCAGGCACTGCTCAAGGCAACTGTAAATGTTTTTGGTGAATGCCGTATTTTAAGTTAGACATTCAAGCTTATATTTTTAGTATTTATCATTTCACGAAAGTTGATTTAACTATGTATAAGTTGGATTCTGTATACTTTGTATCCTGGTTTCTTATATACTATAACCATGAATTATAAGTGATGTTATGAAACTGTCGCTTTATTTTGGGAATAATGAATATAAAGTATAGATGCATCAACAGCTATCTCTTCTAAAATGGGCATTACTTCCTGTCAAATAGGACTGCATTCAGCAATTATGTTATCAATTAAAGGGGGTTTATGCACATTGATACAAATATATTGCGTAAACCTTGAAATTATATGCATTATTGAACTTATGAATAGTTCTGCTAGGTTGTCTGTTTTTAAATGCTATGTATAATGTACTTGAACAAGGAATCCTGATGTTGATTTAGAAAGTTAATATTGGGAATGAATCTAAGCTAATTAACATGGTTAATTGAATAATTGCAGTAAATGAATCATTATAAAAGGCATTGGTAGTTTTTTGAAAGATTGTAACCTGATGAAGCACAATTTTTATTGCGTGAAAGCGCTTGTTCCTGTTTTATTTCTGTTAATAAATGCTGTTTGACTCAGTTCGTGGTGGTTTCAAGCAATTTCTTCAACATTGTCGTCTTCTTTTTGATGCTAGAAACCTTTGGGTGATCGGATATTGTTTTCTGCAGTTAGTATCTTTGTTTTTGCAATTAACTGGTCACCACGCGATGGAAACTCAGAATATTGAATTGGACTATAATCCTGTGAGTAATGTACCTAATGAGAACTGGAATTGTCTCTTCTACCAACAAGACAATCCGTTGTTGCATATGGATCTGAATGGTGATGTATATAGAAGTCCGTCGAGCACCAATGATAATATGCATGATTTCTTTATAAGTCTAAGAGCACTAGAGAATGATCTATACCGCTTGCATAGACTTGTTTGGCAAAGGAGACATCTGCAAGCGTGCATGCATTTTAAAGTTATCCCCCATGGCATGCGTGTTTTGTGCATGCCGACCTATGGGGATAGCCAGCCAGAGTTGTTACGGCAGTGGCAGAAATTAAATATTGATTTTGGATATAAATATATCCAGTTGTTATTGGATCATTTCACACCGCTTGAAGCTGAACTACTGAAGAAAGTAGAAGAACAATATAGTTTACTCACCACTACCTATCAATCTGAGTTTTGCAAAACAAAGATACAAGCCATGAACAGACAACTGTCGTTGTATAGCAGCAAGTTAGAACAGATCAAAATCAGAAAGCTGAAACGGGACTGTGAAGATTTTTGCCTCGGCCGTATTTTTGTATAGCCGAGATCTCATCCCAACTCCCACAACAATAATAACGTGAACATTAGTCAAGTGGACATTCCATCCGGCTTGAGTAGTGATGTCCCTACAGCCCCACAGAGTGGTGTTTCTGACGTAGGGCTGCAAATAATAAACGCCCAAATTGATACACCTGTAGTGTCTGATACTCCATCATCTTCATTACCATGTAATCAGCAAGGACTGGCTCATCATAATACACTGGGCGCAAAACCCAAAATATCTGGGACAGTAAATAAGTTTATGGCACCTATGCCTTTAAATTTTCCCCTTCCCTACAAGGAGGCAGTACGAGCTCGATCCAACAGTCGGGGGAGAGGCAAAAGGAAACTGTCAGGAGACGTACAGGAGCAGAGAAGAAGAATGAAGGTATGAACTATATAGAAACCTCCAAGGGATACACCGGAGCAGAAAAGAAGAATGATAATGTGAACTGTCTGTTTTTTAATTTGTCGTCCAGGACATTTTCGTTGAATGAAATGAATATCATGAATAAGGGTATGTCATTCATCCCCTCTCAATATAGTAATACCTCTGATACCTTAATAGGGCTACGCAAGTTTTGTAGGAAACTTTCTCTTAGGCTATTATTTAAAGATAAACTGCCTGATTTAGATAGTGGTCATGTGAATAACTCTGTTTGTAGAAGGAAAAGTACCTTCATACCCCCCTGATACATGTTGTTGATTGTTTTTTGAAAACAAGTAAACAAGATTTTTATCAATATTATGACAATCCAGAGAAAAAGAACATCTTTGTGAATTTAAACATGGAGGAAACCCTTGAGCTGAAAGCATTGTGTAATGATTCTAACCTTGTGTTTAAGCCAGCAGATAAGGGAGGGGGGATTGTAGCAATGGATGCAATTTTCTATCATGAACTAATGCTTAACATGTTAAGTAATGATGTTGCATATAAAAAGATTGACAAACTACAAATAACATCATTGACGCATTATGTCCATGACACACTGTATGATATGCTAATGACCAGATCCATTGACAAACCTTTATATGATTTTCTGTTAATAGAACTCCCTTTGATCCCTATCATTAAAGGCTTGCCGAAGATGCACAAGAATAAATATCCACCACCTTTACGTCCAATTGTGTCAGGTGACCACTGGGTAACTTACAATGCATCTTTATATGTACAAACTAAACTAGGAACCTTAGTGAAGCAAGTACCTACGATCCTTCTTGATTCCTTTAAACTATTAGATGATTTGAAATTAAACATGGTAACAGATAAATTAACAGATAAAACCTTATTAGTAACTTTAGATATTGAGAGTCTATTTACGAAAATTCCTAATGAGTATGGCCTAGATGCGATAAGAACCCATATGACACAAATGGGTATTGAAAATGGTGAAATTATGAATGTATGCTGTTTATTGGACCTAGTCCTAAACAATAATGTGTTCCTTTACGGCAATATGACATATGCGCAGACATGGGGGGTTGCCATGGGCACCCCCTGTGCCAATGCATATGCCAACCTTGTCGTATTGGAATGGGAAAAGGAACACATCTTCAGCGATCCTAGGTTTGAAAATGTCATACTATACAGACGTTTCGTAGATGACATTCTATTATTATGGAATGGAGATGAGAATAGTCTCATTTCTTTTATTAGCTATATGAATAGTGTCACCTCATTCTTTAAATTTAGTCATGACATTTCCTACCATAGCGCAAACTTTTTGGACATCAATATTAAGAAAGTTGATCAATGCAAACTGGTGACGACACTTTATAGGAAATCTTGCTGGAGGAATGGGATCCTCCATTATGACAGCCTACATCCGCGACATATTTTTCGCAACATTGTAAAGAACCAGATAAGTAGGATAAATAGAATTTGTAGTGATAAACTGGATGCATTGAATGTTCTAGCTACTCAGAGGAAACATTTTATAGATAGGGGTTACCCTCTAAAATTGATTGATGAAATATGCGAACCCACATCTGATAATACATCATTACAGGCTAAAAAATTTTTTAATTATCAAAGATTTACTAAAAATATGACCAATACTTTGTCTTATGATATAAAGTTTACCAATGACGTGCAGTATTTAACTAACATAGTGAGAAGTAACTGGAAGATTCTACTCTCAGATATGTCTGTTTCAGAAGTTATCAGTGAGAAACCAATATTTAGATATATAAATTGTATGAATCTGAAAAGACTTCTATGCAAGGAGAAATTGGTTAACATACCCACTGATATAAGATGTCAAGTGAAAACAGGCACTTTCCCATGTGGCAAATGCTCTTTTTGTGGGTATATTTCTAAAAAATGTGGGTTTGCACCTCAAGGCACCAATATCAACACAGTATCCACATTCTATGCAAACTGTAATACCAAAAATGTGGTCTACCTAGCTAACTGTACTCTCTGTGAAGCTTATTATGTGGGTTTGACCTCACGGAGACTAAGGGATCGAATATATGATCACATATATAACATCAGAAGAAATAACTTCAACAATGCTTTGGCATTACATTGTAGTACCCATTCTGAGCACAGTTTTTTATTTCAGGTACTACAGATAGTTGATCCCAACAGGAGGGAGGGTGACCACATGAATACCCTGGAAACTTTTGAATTAAGGTGGATCCTAAAGCTAAAGGCTCATATACCACCAGGTTTAAACACTATGGTCAATCTTCGACCGGCCTTAGTAGGACCTAGTTAATATCTGGTCCGTATCATAATGGCCTTTTAGCTCTTTAGCTAAAATATATATATTACTCTTGCGATGCAGAAGTATCACCCCCTTTTTTATAACAACTAAAGATCTCATAGAAGTGTCTATTATAACAGAATTTATGTAAATAATAAGTACTGTTTTTCTATCTGATAGCAACTATTATATACATTGCATTGTAATTCAACGCTAACATCCTTCTTGATCAAATCATGATGGTTTATATATTGGTCTTTTTGACCGTCAACCTAAATGTTTGGACTGATATGTTTTGTAACATAATATATCTTTTTAGAATACGTTCTTTTATATGATCTTGTCTTTCTGCCCGGTTAAGAAAAAGGTGTATTATAATAATATTTGTGTGTTTGGATTTTTGATAAATTCTTGATTGATTGAATTTATTGGCATTTTTGAAAAAACAAATTTTCACTTTTTAGGTCCTGCATTTTTGCATTATAGCTCCATATGCATTTTTTGTATAATGTGAAATTATTAAATTTTAATTTTAATATGTTACTTTGTAGGATTGCTTAAACCATTTCATGTTTTGAATAACTGACCAGTATATATTTTCAATGATATAAACGTAATGGCGCCTGTTTGCCAATGTTTTTATGTATTGATCTTGCCATTATTTATTATATAGCTGATTTTTGTAAGATCATATAGTTGTGCACTATACATGTTATGACTTAGTTATATAAATAATTGTTTTTAGATTATCTAGATATTATAGCTTCAGTTAATAATGATTTATTCTTTATGGCTATTTCTATACTATGTGCCTTGACTTGAGTCTTTTATATTTTATAGCTCTGATAACAATAAATGTGCAAGTTTAAGGCGAAAGAAAGGGTAGATATGAGCGGTAAAATTATTTATCCGAATGAGATGATATCTCTGTGGAAAATAGAGTACTGTGCTGGAAGCATGTATTAATTATATTAATTATATAATGGTTATTTATGTTGTCTTGTTACTATTTTATATTTAAATTTATTATATAGTTTTCGTTTCTCCACAGTATTCAATTACCATTAATATGGTTTACATCATGATGTTAGTGGATGTGATACTCAACTCTATGGATATAGTTTCTCCGTATGATGCAAACAGGAATGTCTGATTCTTGACCTATCTTGAGATAGTTTTTTTAATTAGTAAGAGGCTTGATATTAATGCAGGCACTGCTCAAGGCAACTGTAAATGTTTTTGGTGAATGCCGTATTTTAAGTTAGACATTCAAGCTTATATTTTTAGTATTCATCATTTCACGAAAGTTGATTTAACTATGTATAAGTTGGATTTTGTATACTTTGTATCCTGGTTTCTTATATACTATAACCATGAATTATAAGTGACGTTATGAAACTGGCGCTTTATTTTGGGAATAATGGATATAAAGTATAGATGCATCAACAGCTATCCCTTCTAAAAATGGGCATTACTTCCTGTCAAATAGGACTGCATTCAGCAATTATGCTATCAATTAAAGGGGGTTTATGCACATTGATACAAATATATTGCGTAAACCTTGAAATTATATGCATTATTGAACTTATGAATAGTTCTGCTAGGTTGTCTGTTTTTAAATGCTATGTATAATGTACTTGAACAAGGAATCCTGATGTTGATTTAGAAAGTTAATATTGGGAATGAATCTAAGCTAATTAACATGGTTAATTGAATAATTGCAGTAAATGAATCATTATAAAAGGCATTGGTAGTTTTTTGAAAGATTGTAACCTGATGAAGCGCAATTTTTATTGCGTGAAAGCGCTTGTTCCTGTTTTATTTCTGTTAATAAATGCTGTTTGACTCAGTTCGTGGTGGTTTCAAGCAATTTCTTCAACAGGTACAAACCATCTGTAGCAAAGCAACAAGGCTTGTCTATCATGTCATCACAGTCAGACAGAGACTGGATCCCCTTTGAATGACACCAGAAGCTCAGCCAATTGTTGAAGTTTATCATCTTTCTGTTATATTGCAGTATCGTGTAGGTGAAGGTAAGATGCTACTCAAGGTTTGACCCTGTGTGTGCCAGCATGTGGTGCATCAACACATATATGATATGGTCATGGCCTATGCATGCAATACACTCACAATACACCTAGTATGATAAGCCTGTTGAGGTTAGCAAATGTGAAAAAAACGTTTGTGCAAACTGTCAGCAAGTAATGTCTGTATTGCACCCTGTAAATCCATATTGCTTGCTGAAGTGTAAAGACGTACTTAGTTTGGATTAAGAACACCACACTTGCCAACTGTGTGTGTGTGTGTGTGTGTGTGTGTGTGTGTGTGTCTATCTCTTCCTGGGGAGAGAGCAACGTTTTTGGAGACTACTCACACCCCTTAAGAGTGGTATACTCATCTTTGTCGTCTCATGATGTCACCATCCTACAAATATACCAGTGGAAAGAAGAGATCCCAGAAATGTGTATAGCGTGTCGTGGAAATGTGTATTGCTGTAGTATCATAATGTAGTTAGATAGGGGTTTGAATCTTGCACTTACCAACTGTGTGTGTGTCTCTGTGGAGAGAAGCAATCATTTTGGAGACTACTCACACCCCTTAAAAGTGGTATACTTATCTTTGTCAAGTCTCATGATGTCACCATCCTACAAATATACCTGTGGAAAAGTTAAATCTCAATAATGTGTGCAGTGTGTTGCATAAATGCATACTGCTGTAATATCATAATGTAGTTAGGTAGGGGTTTGAATCCTGTACTTGCCAACTGTGTGTGTGTGTGTGTTTCCTTGGGAAGGAGCAACCTTTTTGGAGACTACTCACACCCCTTAAAAGTGATATACTCATCTTTGTCAAGTCTCATGATGTCACCATCCTACAAATATGCCTGTGGAAAGGTGAAATCCCAGTAATGTGTATAGCGTGCCATGTAAATGCCTACTGCTGTAGTATCATAATGTAGTTAGAAATGAGTTTGAATCTTGCACTTGCTGACTGTGTATGTACTCTAGGTCTGTGACACCGTTGGCCAATGTGGAGTGGATTTTGATTTTTCTAGTGTATGACATATCACAATGACAACTGTATGTGCATTACACATGTAAGGTAGCTGTGGGGCAAATCCATATACATACATGTGACCTCAAGTATTTCATAGGTGGGTACTCTGCTTTCAACATGAATGCATCTGTTATCTTTGCCAGAGCATGCCTGTGACAAGCTTAGCCACTGCAGTGATCCCTGGGCTACGTCTTCTGTTTCACATCCACTCATCACGGTTTTTATTGAAGAGTGTGAGTGAGGGTTTATGCTTGAGATATATTTGCAACCTGTTCCAAAGCAAGCAAAGTCTGGCAAAGAAGACTAATCATTATATGTCTGCAACAACCTCTGTGGATCTGCATGCAAACCCTTTATTGCTTATGTGCTCCACAGAGGGATTTCCAAAATCCTTTGGTGATGTGATTATCAAAGGAGAGATTACTTAACACATGGCTCTATGTATACATTAGTACCTGTTCCACATTTTGGGGGCTGCTACCTATGTGGTACGCTGGGGATACTTTGTTTTCTAAAAGTGGATAACTATGCTTTCTTTGGCTGATAGCTTTACAGCATGAGTTTGACACCAGGTGTCTGTCTGTATGATACCCTTTTGGAGGATATGTGTGTCATCTGGAGAATAAAGTATAGCCCACAGTATGCATTGTCATCAAACATGGGCAGACATATCCCTACTGTGTTTGCTTGTACCTAAGAAAGCTATATAGGTTCATAGGTTGATACTAGGCTATCTGCCCTAGGGCATTTATAAGCCTAACCAGAGTGTGTTTGGCTTTTGCTACCCTTTTAGATTAGTTGACTGTGCCTCTGTATAGTAGGTCACAGAAGATAGCCCTTTTAAGGTTAGTTTACTGTGCCTCTGTCTAGTAGGGACACAGAAGAGATCCCAGGGGTAAACCTATGATCTCCAATCCATTCGTCAAGATTTCTCTTGAAGAGGGTCATTGAGAGGCTCTGCCAACATGGATTGGGATTTTGTTCCAGAGTGAAGGGAGCCTCTGGGATATGAATCTGTCCCTCCAGCATGTCCTATTTATTTCTGTGCTGAGGTTTAAGTCCCTGGAGCATGTGGCTCTAAGGGATTTGGATTTCCTGAGGTGGAGCATGTCCATTAATTCTGGTTTGGACATGGCTTTATATGTCAGGCACAGATTGCCTCTGAGTAGGCGGTAAGCAACTGAGTAGAGCTGGAGTTTCTTTAGCCTAACTGCGTAGGGCATCTGTTTGAGTCCCCTGATCCTCTTGGTGAGGTACTTTTGGGGTCTTTCCAGTTGCTGCAGGTGTCGGGTAACATCCCAAATGGGGCATTGTATTCAATTATGTTCCTGATGAGTGATGAGTAGAGGGGCACAATGACCTCTCTTGATCTAGATGTGAACCCTTTCGTGATAAGGTGGGCTATATAGAAGGTCTTTATAACCACTTTGGCAACGTGATTGTCACAGGAGAGATTGCTATCTACTTGGGTCCCCAAATCCCTAATTACTTCTTCCATACTTAATGGATTACCACCTATGTGGTAACTTGTGGGCACTTTGTTTTTCCCAGAGGGGATGACTATGCACTTTTTGGCATTTAGCTTTAGGCCATGGCTCTGGCACCAGTTATCCATCTCTGTGAGACCCTTTTGGAGGATGCTTGTGTCAGTCGGTGAGTCGATTATGGCACCCAGTTTGCAGTCATCTGTGAATTTGATCAGCCATAGTCCTCCCATGTTAGCCTGTACTTCAGAGAAATATATACCAAACAAGAGAGGTCCCAGGACTGAGCCTTGTGGGATGCCACTTGTAACTGGTTTAGAATCTGACATGGCACCTGCAATTCTGACCATGTGGGTTCTATCCCTGAGCCAGTTTGCAACCCATCTTGTGACATAGGGGTTGATATTTAAGCTGGTGAGCTTATTTATGAGGCCCGAGTGGGGTATTGTGTCGAAGGCTTTTTCGAGGTCCAGGTAGGCTGTGTGGACTACCTTCCCTTCATCTATGGCCTTGATGACTGTTTCAAAGAAGTCGACCAGGTTCAAGAGGCAAGATCTGCCCTTAACAAAGCCGAATTGGGTAGGATCCAGTGTTTGGAGGTTTCCAATGTCTTTGTTTATGAGTTCCATGATGATACGCTCCATAGCTTTGCAGACCAGGCTAGTCAGGCTTATAGGGCAATAGTTTCCGGGGTCCGTTGTGGTACCAGCTTTGTGGAGTGAGACCACTGTTGCCGTACACCATTCCTTGGATACATATCCTGTAGTAAAGCTGAAATTGAACAGTGCCTTTATGTGAGGGTTCAGTTCTTTTTGGAGCTCATGTAAGACGCAGCCCGGTACACCTTCCAGTCCAATTGATGCTGTGTGTTTTGCTTTGGAGAGGGCAGCTCTCACCTGTGCATCTGTGATCTCAGGGAGGCTACACTCTGTTGGGATAGACATTTGCTCTTTTGGGGAGGAAGGGGGGAGAAGTTTGCACTGAACCTGTCTGCCAGGATGTTGGCAATGTCTGTGGGTTCAGTGTATTTTTTGTCATTTTGACTAACTCAGAGCATATCTGGGAGTTGCCACCCAGGTTACTGACATAACTAAAGAAGGCCTTGTGATTATCTTTAGCGTCTTGTGCAATTTTTCATTTGAAGCTGGCCTTAGATGATTTTATGAGGGATCGTAGTTTCTTGCTAGTACTGATCAGAGATGCCTTCCCTTTTTGGGATTTTGCTCTATCAAGTAGTAGCTTCCTCCTTCTGTTGTATAGCTTATTTATGGCTGGGGTCCACCAGACAGGTCTCCTGCCTTTGGAGGAGTGAGTCTTGGTTTTATTTGGGATAGCACGATCCATGCATTCCTGTAGGTGTCCATAGAATGCATTTGTGAAGGATTCTGCGGTTTGGGCCGTATTTTCCACTGGCCCGAGGGCTTTGAAGGATTCCACTTTGGTTTTGAGGAATGTGAAGTTTGCTTTTGATAAGTTCTTCACTGTGGTTTCCTTGGCTGGGGGTGGGGATGGGATATGGATGTCCAGTGAGATTAATTTATGGTCAGATCTTACCAATGAGGGGTATACCTCTATGGAACATACAGTCCCCATGTAGGTGATGATCAGGTCCAATATGTTTTCCCCTCTTGTGGGAGTGGTGACCAGTTGTTCCATAGCATTTGAGTTTATAAATTCTAGGAACCGTTGGGCCAGGGTGTTGGGGCTTGAGTAGTGCTCCCAGTCTATGCTTGGTTAGTTGAAGTCACCCAATATGACAGTGTTTGTAGAGACCTTCATATTCTCCAGTGTTCTCAGGAAAGCCGAGTGGGGTTCCTGAGTTTGGGAGGTTGGTATGTAGCAGGCTACAAACTGAAAGGCAGTTTTGCCCACTGTTAGTTGAACATGGATGGTCTCCGATGCTTCGTGCAGTGCCACTAACCTGGAGGTGTGGGTATCTTTGATGAATATGGATACTCCCCCTCCTTTTGTGGTTCGGTCCGAGTTTTGGAGCCGAAAAGCATGGTATGAGGTATAACCTGGTAGTGCTGGGGTGCTCTCAGGAGCCTTGAGCCAGGTTTCTGTTACTGCACAGATATCGATATTCTCCATACTGAGGAGAGCCTCGAGTGCATGCATCTTGAAGTTTAGACTTCTGGCGTTGAGCAGCATTACCCTTAGTTTCTTTTTACTTGTGTTGTCTATGGAGGTGGGTTTGTCTTTTGAGCCCTGCCTAAAAAAGGTACTATGGGGGTGGCAAGAGCCTTAGCCAGTATTCGAAAGCCCAGGGGTGACAGGTGCAAGCCGTCCCTAGTGAAGCAACATGGTTTGTCGAGCATGTCATCCCAGGCTGACAGACACTGGATCCCCTTTGAATGACACCAATACTTTAGCCAATTGTTAAAATTGATCATTTTGTCTTTATACTGTGGCATCATTCCTAGTGAGGGTAAGATGCTACTCAAGGTCAGGGTCATACCGGCCTGGGCTACATGATCAGAAAGCTCCTGTATGTCTCTTTTCATGTAGTCCAGGGAGGTACATCTCAGGTCATTCACACCAGCATGTACAATGACGGAGTCATATTTGTACTTGCTTTGGAGTGACCTGAGTGCTTGTGTTATGTGGCGGATCCTGGCAGCTGACAGGCAGCTTACAGTGACCTTCTCCTTGTTCAGCCTGGTGAGTGGGACGTCAGTGTGTCTGACAATAGAGTCACCTATTACAAATGTATTAGGTGTGTTGTTTAGCCTTATGGGCTGTGACTGTGTGGCACACTGACTTTGTGAACTATGTGATACGTGGGTATTGTTGTGGGGTAGCGGTTGCTTGGAAGTCTGCTTTGGAGGTCTCTGCTGCTTGGGCAGATTTTTATTTAGAGCCTCCAAGTATGTTTTTGTGTGTTTATGTGTTTGGTTTGCTGTTGTGATAGGTCAATGTGAGACTGAATTTGTGGTGTGTGTGGTTACCTTCTCCTCCTGACTGACTGTGCCAGTACTGGGTTGAGAGAGCTCAGCCTCCAGTTTGGCTATATAGTTGCAACTCTCACATATATTTGAGCTTGTTGGGAGGAGGAGAGGGTGGTCTGTGTACATAAGGCAGGTGTAGCATTGCCTCAAGATTCCCAGATTCACCAGCTGGACTGGAGAGTAAACCCAAAACTGACTTTTGGACATGCCAGAATAGTATAAGGAACTACTTTCTGACTGATCAAAAAGGACCAATAGGGAGCCAAGTACTTAAAGGGAGTATAAGAGAGTGTAGTGCTTTAGTTTATTAGTGCTTACTTATAAGATTACTTATACGAGCAACTGCAGGGCTTTAGAATGAAAATAGAGTGCTTACTTTGAGATTTAGAACAGTTCTAAGGGAAAAAGTGAAGAGCAGACTTTATGCCAAACAGGATTGGTCCCAGGACTGAGTGCAGGTTAATACCACTTGTTACTGGCATAGAATAGTACATGGAGGCTGCAAATGTTACTGTATATCCTACATCTGTGCGCCAGTTGTCAAGCCATCATCTATCAATCGTTTATGGTCAGTCTGTTGAGGTTATGTATAATACCAGTATGTGGGATGGGTATGAATTGCTGGTGAGCTATAGCTTGGCTGTGTTGACCTCCCCTCCCTCACCTATAGCCTTGTTGACTGGCTTGAAGTCTACTAGGTGTAGGAGCCATGATCTGGCCTTTAGAGAACCTAAGTGGATATGGTGCAGTATTTGCAGGTTCATAATGTCGCTGTTAATGAGTTCCATAATGCTGTGCTCAGTAGCCTTCCAGATAACATTGGTCTGGCTTATAGGGTGAGAGTTTCCAGGACCTGTTGTAGTTCTACCCTTAATCAATTTATGTTAACATTTGCACTGGGTGTGATGAGGGTGGACAGGTTTAAGAATAAGTATATTAGAGGATCAGGCCTGGTTTGAAGGTTAGTAGACCATGCCAGATTGGCAGGATTAAGTTGGTTTGTACATGTGCTGAGGAGGGATGCAGAGTATATTGTGAAATAGATGCTAAGGATGAAGCCGCCAGGTAACAGGAAAAGAGGAATGCCTAAGATGAGGTTTATGGCTGTGGTGAGAGAGGACATGCAGGTGGATGGTGTGGTAGTGCAAGATGCAGAGGGCAGGAAGAAATGATGTACTGTGGCGACCCCTAATGGGAGCATCTGAAAGGAGAAGAAGAAGAAGACGTTGTAGCTCAACCCTTGTGGACTGTGAACACCATTACCATGTGTCATTCCACAACTATATAACCTCTATAGAGGCTGCATCTGGACAGAGCGTTTAGGTGAGTGGTGACTTCATATGTCAGCTTTTGTATGACACAGCCAGGGACAATGTCCAGTACCATTGCCACTGTGGTGTGTACTTTGTTAAAGAGATGTTTTAACTAGAGTGTCTGTGAATCATCAGGTTTTACATTCTTCACGTCTGGAAATGTGGCCCTTGTGTAATGACAGGGTGGTGAAATCCACATTCAAACTGTCTGACTAGGAATTGGTAATTTCAGTCAGATAAGTGTACTTTGTGACCATTTACATTAACTGTGACCCGATCTGAGATTTCCCCTGTAGATTATGAACAACACTGAAGAAATCTTTAGTGTTGTCTTTGGAATCCTTGCATTTTGTATTTTGAAGCTTGCCATGTATGTTTATTGAGGGATTATATTTTCCCAATGATACTGACCAGAGATGTTATCCCTTATTGGTATGTAACTATTTTTTGGTACAGCTTCACACCTTCTATTATATATTTAGTTTATGGCAGGGGTCCATGAGACTAATATACTTTTACTGTATAAGTGAGAATTTCTTGTGTTTGTGATAGCATGGTCCATGCAACCCTGTAGGTGAACAGTGTGCATTAATAAAGGATTATTCAGCTGGGACAGTGTTAATCTTAGTAATGCAAACCAATGACAGATAGCAACAACAGCATCACCCACAGCACAGGGTCAACCGGTGTCATACACACACACGTGTACTCAAGTTCCAAAATGTGTGTAGTACAATGCATACTGGCCACCAATAGAAAGTATGGAGTGTTAACACTGGCCAATGCAGGGCATGTCACCCTGCCCATGTGTCCAATATGCACATACATGCAGACAGTGCACCTCCACCATGTTCACAAATGTACACCTGCAAACCTGTGCTGCACACACCCCACACTTACTGTCCACTGTATAAAACATGCTGACACAACTACACACATCAGCCAAGTGGCACATGGGCAAACAAAACACAATTAGAATAAACACTGCTGGAAACAATACAGCATTGCTAATTATAGCTTTAATGCATCATGCCTGCTCAGCTACACCTTCAAGGATATCATTACACTTTACTGCTGACAACATGCTACACATTCAACCATTGCTATACTTTATTAAAGTCACCCTGTGCATCAGCACCATATTAGCCTGTTCCTGCATCAATGTTACAGATGACAGGAGGTGGCACTGGTTTCATCATATGCACTGGGTGTGTTGTTGGTTTGCCAGATGCCTACACTGAGCCATACAATTGACGTGTGTGAGTGAAGACCATGAGTACTGTTATGGGCCAATGTTGATGTAATGTGTGTGGGTATGTGTTTGCCCTAGGTTTCTGGTTTATGTATGTGTGTCTGCATGCACACAATTCCACCATGTGACTGCCATATACGGGGATTTGTGAGACAGCTACAGACTGTACCTGGCAGGGTTTACAGATCACTGTCTCTGGCCATGGATACGGAGCCTGTGCCTGGCAAGGGTGCTACAGAGAGTATCAGGTACTAATCCAGACTGGGTATTATCCGAAGAGATTGACATATGTCCACTGGATCCAGGTCCCTGTTGGGACTGGCCAGAGCCACGTGCACGTGGTCTTCTAGGACGGTCTATGGACAGTCCCTCAATATTGCTGGGGCTGGTCCTGGTGCTACGAGAGTGGCTGTGACTTGCTGGGCATCCACGGCGACCTCCAACTGCTGATGTTGCTGGCATACGTCCAAGTTGATGTCTCAACCATCCTGCACTGTCCTGACACATGGACATGACATTGTGGAGGACATCCAATGTCTCACCCCAATGTCTATCAATGACCTCAGTGTAATTATGTATGGCACCTGCTAGGTCACGGATACTGTTATTTACAGAGGTGTTATGAGCCCTCTGTGCCCTTCGTCCCTGGCTGGTGTACCGCTCCATTTGTGTCTGTGACTCCATGACAGCCTGGAACATGCGTGTGGTAGAAAGAGGTGTGGCACTTCTGCCAGGGGCATGATGACCAGCAGTGCTGACGAGAACCCCTGGGCATCTGCCTATGTGGTACCATTCCAGACATCTGGCTATGGCTGCTGTGTCCTGATAAATGTGCCATAGATACCACACTGTCCTGGCCAGTGCCAACCGTACACTGTCTCTCAGCTAAGGGCAATGGTGATGATGGATGTACAAGCAGTATGACTGTGTGCATGGATGGGGTGGAGACTTGTGTACTGTCAATTGGTGACCCAGCAACAGACCCTGACAAACATGCCTGTGCCTCAACACACCTATCCTTATGATCACTGTCTGTCTCAGTGACATCAGGTTCCCTGCTGTACTGAACCAGCCCCACCTTGGCACCTGTGGGAGGAAAACAGGAATCACCCTTTAAGACCTGAACATGATGTCAGACCACATGCACACATGCGCACATGCACACATGCACACATGCACACATGCACACATGCGCACATGCACTCATGCACACACACATGCACATGCACATGCACATCACATGCACACATGCACATGCACACACACACACACACACACACACACAGCACCAGCAATCTCAGAACGTACACAATAGCAGGTGATGGTGGGGTACAGTATCACAAGCAAAACAGTCATATCACACATGTCAGCATGCAGGACATGTGTTGCTCAACAGAATGCAGTGCAAGTGTAGACAGTCCTTGTTACTAACAGTATGCATGGCTTTGATGCATGTGTTTTATTATCAGGTGATGGGTCTCCCCCTGGAACACAATGCATACATGGAAACAACATTGCTGTGCGGGTATTCAAAACTCTGTAATGTACTATGCACCATAACAAACAGGTGCACATACCATGGTTGGATGTGTATCTGTGTGTTAAATAGGTATCCAGTGCTGATTACAATCTCTGTGTCTTTAGCAAATAATTGCAGACACAAGGTTAGCACATGCATGATGAGTATTCACACAACATCATCAGTGGTGCATGGATAATTGATGGAATACCATTCGGCCACATACCCAATGTACAGTACTTATGGTGAGTGTAGATCATATTGTGGACATGCCAGTGTCATCCATGACATGGCATGCTAAAACACAACTGCATATTTAAACACTACACATACCCAATGTGTGTCATATGACCTAACATCACAAGACATATATGTGTCAGTTGTGCAAATGGTGATTGATATGCATATTGTTTAGAGGTGCATATGTGTGCACACACGCAACATTAAGGTGTATAGCAAGGTGTAAAGCAATGAAAGCTATGTGTAGTACCGTGGTTACAATAACTGGATGGGGTATAGTACCATAGGCCATCAACATGAAGCATCATGTGGTCACTCAAGGCTACAAATGTTTCCCAAACCAGCACTACTCATGCTGTACCGGAACTGTACTACCTTGGCTACATTCACCATTTCACAACCAGTTGTTACATGAGTTTGTAAGGAGGCCAATAAGGAGCATTCCCTGACATGAATGTGTAGTGTGTTGCAGAGTGTTTAAATGCCCCATGATAGGCCTCTACCCCTCAGGTATATTATGTGCTATGTGTGGATGAGATTTTGGATACTGGAGTGTGTCTTTACAGATTGTTTGGGAATCCTTTATGTGTAGCATATTAAAATGCTCTGTGCGTGACATAGATGTGTATGTTATGTGCATGTTGAGTATCAACTGTGCCTATCCAATGGTCACTACAGTCTAGCCACATTTGTTTGAGATGGTCTGGGTATTGCATGTGTTTGAGGCAGCTAATCACATTAGTGAGATGTGTGTGGTCTTACACCAAACATGCACAGCATGCATTATGGGTAGGTGTGTTACATGTGTACATGGCCTACACATTAACTATGACATGCACTTTTTATTTACAATAATAAATGTAGAACACACTCACCAGCATCTGGCCACTGCCTTGATGTCACCCCAGAGGGACCTACATAGAGATGAGGCAGTTTGTCAGTGGCCACAACTGTGGCATTGCTACTGTGTGTTTGCAATCTTACAGTACAACAACAGTTTACATTCACAGGGCTACAGATTATGTTCCAAATGATCAGTATTGCACAACAGGCTCCACATATTTTAATGACACACTCCATATCTCACATATGCATGATCTACCAATACAGATAGCAGTAGTCTACAGATATGCCATGTTACCTGCATGCTCCATGTGTGCTTGCTGGGTGGCTCCAACCTCCATGATGGTGTATGCCTGCTGCTGTTGTTGTTGGGCAGGTGCCACCAGGCTCAGGAGCAGCTCCTCCACTCTGGTGGGGGGGGTGGATATTAACACCACCTCCTGTTGCAAGCTGTTGTCTCCACACATCAGCAGCACGCTGATGGGCATGTCTGAGAAGATCACTGCAGTGGTGGTGTACCTGCTCATATGTCTGGTTATGCAGGCTTACTTCATTTACCCTGTGGACAACATCTTGCCACATTGCAGTATGCTCCTGCTGGTCCTGGCTGCTTCGTGACAACATGAGACTGTAGTGCTGAATCATACTGGTAGTAATTATGTCATCTTCAGCACTACTGTAACTGGGGTTCCTGCGATGTGCCATGATCCCTGGAAGACATAAATACAAAAATATGTCTGAGCAAGTCATATGCCACATTTAACATTGTACAGTACAGATATCACTGAACTGCCATATGTAGCAACCTATTAGCTAACCGAGAGTGAAACACTTTAACTGCCACTTATCACTGCTCACCTCACAACAGCTTGGAAGTGCCTATCTCACTCTCAATCTAATGAACCATGTTCTGCACAGCAATAAAATAAAATCACTATATAAGACTATACAAGAGTACCTGGCACACTGTATGCAACACGATGCACCACTTAGCCACATCAGATATACATCAAGCTGATGTGTAAAGAAATATATCATCCATCACAATGAGTGTAAGGTCCAGTAAATGTATTACTATTATACCACACAACATGTTAACGTCAAACCCGTCCAAAATATGTGCACAATTGTGAATATAGATTGCATACTGCTGTAGTACACTATGAATGTTGCTAGATATGCAGTTATATGTTTTACCACACATATGTCAAAGGACATGTTACAGACATAATCACACACACATCAGACATAATTACAAGACACAAAGGTAGGACAACCCATAAAAGCTTTCAGTGTGTACTATACAGTACTGTGTATCAGTACTTACAGAACCTTAATCTTGAGAAATGTAATCTGTGATGAATACAAGGGACCACACAAAACAGTGGATGCAAGCAATGTGGACATACACCATACTTTGCTGTACAGGCCCAGAGCTTCAAGTAGTACTACAGTACACACAGGATTTGGATTCAACATCAGTACCGATCAATAATCATAGATGTAGTGCTTCAGCCTCCAATGACACACCCTAGCTAAAACCAAGGGACTTAATCACACTGTATGCAATAGCACTTTTTCTGCCTAGCAACAGAATACACAGCTTTTGCTAGGAATAAAGCAAGGACCCATAATACCATGACATAAACAGTTTCCCACTAAGCTATCCCACAGATACATATCTTTAACATATTCACAAACACATTAACCATCACAGTAAGTTAACAGTACAGAGGATCTATTGCAACAAGTAGATATAGGTGTGTATGAGAATATATAAATATATATATATATATATATATATATATATATATATATATATATATATACACATCCATTGGTGTACATATACGTATATATATATGTAGGCACATATACATTTCACCTTTCATAGTGAGAATATCAATTATACAAAGGATGTGAGGTGTACAGTAATGTAATAAAATTGCACAGTCTTGGGATAAATGCATTGAAGGTGTTCACAGCCCAGGTAGCTTTAGCAGGCCTCACTGGCTTCAACATTGCAAACTGAAAAAAACACCCACAGTGTTTAACCACCACATGTCATATACAAGCACTGTATGCTGTCTTGTTTGTCACACACTAAAACCTACATACAAATATGTGCATACTATCCTTCACCAACATATATATCTCCACCCTTTACAAACAATTGCAATATGTCCCCTGCTCTATGCACATATACAAATGTGAATATATATGACACATATATATTTCTCTGTATGTGTGTGACATACACACACAAGGTCCACACTGTTGTAAGTCTCTGGACCTCACAGCTGAACTGTTGGGCCTTGCTGCAACACAACCAGGTGTCACATATGAACACACACTAACATTAGGGGGGGTATATATGGCTACAAATGCTAGATAAGCATACTAGACTGCTACAGCAGTTGTCAATGCTAAGCTATACTTTAATATGACTATCATGCATGTGTTGTTCTGTCACACCTATGTTTATATAATGTCAGAGCTAATCTCCCCAACAGCCATTGGCCACACTACTGTACAGAACACAGATAACATGGATCAGATCTTTGACATTTAATGCTGAGCTACACATTTCACAGGTATGTCCCACTGCCCACAGGTACACACTGTATTGTCCATAGCAGTAGTTAAGAAGAACATCTATGCATAAATAAGTACTGCTTCAATAACATCTTCTACATGCCAGTAAATACATATGTGTCACATACCTTTCCTTTGTATGATTTGGTAATATTTCTTTTTCTTTTTCCTTTTCTCTGTCTCTCTCTCTCTGTCTCTCTCTCTCTCTCTCTCTCTCTGTCAGTCTCTGCAATAGAGTGATTGCATTTGTTGGCAGAGATTGCAGCCTGCTTTTGTAGGTATTTGCACATGAGCATGTGATGGCCTCTGCAGCAATTAGTGGCCACCACTTGCTAATTCCATGCAGCCTGCTGTGTAGTAATTGCAGTAATCACTGTCACAGCAACCCAGTACTATAAACTGCTAACTCAGGTAGGTGTGGCCCTTTCAGCTTTCCAAGATGGAGATCATCCTTGTTTGCTGTGGACATCATTGTTTAAGACAGAAGGTTGGTATAGTTCTTATATCAGAAGCCAGGAGTTTAGCCAGAAATTTACATTTTGTACTCAGACCTAATGTTGCTGCTTCCAGTACCCACTTGTCAGTGTAAAAATGTAGTCACCCCTCAAAATGCTACCCCAAGATACATGTAAAGATGTACTTTCTTTTCAACTTTTACAATTAACTGCCATACAAAGCTAGTTATTGAGATGTATTCCTTTGGCACAAGAATTGTTTGTGAACTGCTATATTGTGAATATTCATTTACTCAGTTCTAAACAGTTTGTCCTTTTTTAGTGTTGACATTAGCACAAGCTGCTCAGAAAAACTGGACACATGTCAGTACTGTGAGTATGCTTACCTACATCCTTGGTAGACCCTGCACACACAGGTATATTCTACATTTGGGTAGGGATGCAGAGAGCATAAGTATTATTGTGTGGATTTTAACTTGCTGGACTTACAGGACTGCTTTGTACATGTTAGTTTATCAAGGCAAGTAGTCTGTCTTCGTAACTCCCAACTGTGGACCTAACCACATGGTAGCCATAGAATAGCCTGTTATTTTTTGTCTGTGCACCACACAGGTCTTTTCAGCAATAGAGCAATGGCATTGTTACAGTTATTTGCTACCAGTACATGGCTACATCCATTTGTATTTCAGTGTTGTATTCCTACATAAGGGTATGCTTCCAAAACTCCTTCCAAAGCTAGTTGCACAGTGTGTAACAGAAGAAAGGCTGATATGCCTCTGTGTTTCTGCCAATGGCCAGACCTCTCAAACACTCAGGTACATATTTAAACAGACTCAGGGAAAAGTAAAGAAAAAGTCAGGAACACCTTTAAAATGTTAGTGCCATTAAGTTGAAACATTGAGAGAATCAGAACATATGAATTAATACACCTTTTCTGAAGTAAAAGAAGTGTCTAACTCTTAATTATTGTCATTATTCATCAAGTGTAATTCACCACCTTTCTGGGGACAGAGCTAAAATTTGTGCCAAAATCAGGGACATCCCTGAAAATTAGGGACAGTTGGGAGGTATGGCCTCTGCCCTAAACAGATATGCCAGTGTTTGTCCTGCTGTGATACTGTGTGGGGTTGTAAAGTGATGGTGTAACATTATTTCCTGCTAGAATGGCTGCTTCTCTTATCACAGTCATGTAATGTAATCCCACAACAACTGTTGGTAAAGATCCACAGAACAAGTTGTGTGGTATGGCATTCCTATTTTTCCTTTACATTCACTCATTCTGATGCATGATATATTTATTTCAGCACCAACGTGTTGCATATCTACCATGGCTTAGTGGTACTTCATGCTGTGTAGTGTGTACAAGGTCCGGGGTTTGAGACTGACAGAGGTGTTTTATTTTGCTCCTGAGCAGAACAAAGGCCCTCACATACCGAGTGAATAAGTCACTTTTAAGCAGTTGTAAGCGAGTTTGCGCGGGTTTGCGTGATGCTTAGCAATGCTTAGCTAAGTGCAAACAAGCACACACTCACGCAAACCTGCTAACTACTGCTTAATAGTGCTTACTCCCGCTAACCCCAGCGCTCATTTCTTTGAAAGAAAAGAAAAATGGGGAGATAGGAAAGTGGTGAAAAAGGGGCAGAAAGAGGGAAAGACAGTATTGAAAGTAGCTTGGGATGTGCAGGACGGGTGTAGGGAAGGTCCATAGCTGCACATTTCTTTAACAGCAACAGCTGTGCATATGGAATAAATTTGGAGGTAGATATGAAACCTTCAAACCCTGAGAGAGGGGTGAGGACAACAAAGTATATTGTAATGCCAATTAAATTACATTTTATGTGTCCAGTGGACATGTGTGCAAAATGGGCAGCTATGTATGGGGCGTAATTTTTTTTTTGGGAGCAGACTGCCCTTTTTTTTTCAGGTAAGAGTGGAATGTGGGGTAGGGGAAGTTGGTATATTTGGGGAGGTAGGTTGGGGAGGTAAACAGACAAGACAAAGAAGATGCAAACAGGGGCGGTATATGACACATGGTGGGTGAACACCTTTGACGGGGAGGGATGTTTGGAAATCGCAAACCCATGAGCCCACAGATGGAAACAGTGGGACTGAGGTCCCCACCCATGGGCAATCACCACTGCACCTTCACAGCCCAGAGTGTGGCTGTGCTGGGGGCTGTGTAGGAGGGGCAGGCTGACCCGGGAGTTGTGCCACTTGTGTCTCAAGCTGACATAGAGGTTCTGCAACAGAAAGTTCATTCTCTCTACGCACCACAGCCCGGACCGTTTGAAGGGTGATAGGTGGCCCTCCTCCACCCACGCTTGCACGGGGGGGCTGAGCCCCATCCTCTGCAGTGCTTCTACCCGAAGGTGGCACAGGGCCAACGGAGGAGGAGGTCCCAGGCTGGGCACCGGACCTACTGGTTCCAGGTGCCATGGCCAGCTGAGGTGAGACAGGTGGGTCCACTGGGACTGGCTTTCCCATACAAACTATGTTTTGGAGGGTTTAATAATGATATGGGTTAGTAACAGTCAACAGCATTCCCAATTAGTTATAACAGCATGCAGACGTATTCCCATTAACCCAACACACCAGATTTTCAACAGTTGAAAAGCAAGCATAACACATGCATATATAGAACAATAGTGGACATTACAACAGCATGCAGTTTGAATTGATGGCAACAGGCCATCAATATTGTGGTACTTTAACAGGGCACATGTATAGAAATAAATGCAAATATTTATAAACCAATAGGACATATTTCCCAACAAATGTTTTGAGATTAGACATACCGATTGAGGTGTGGAATTGTCTTTTTTATGCACATACAGTAGGGTGGAAAAGGATAGCTCAATTAACAACTTATATATCCTTCTAGTTTTCACTCCATTCCTATTAACTGCAGTTATATGTCACTTACATGTATTATTACACTATCCAATGTCCTTATATTGTGCAATTGGATTTTGCTGGATCATTATATACATGAGCTGTATCTTACATACAAATTGTCCAAGATGCAGATGTTACTGCTACATATTTTGAGAGTTGCTCACACACACTACTGCTAAGATGGTACACTGACAGCTCTACTTTCATATAATTATCTAGATATGTTCAGATGAAAGTATCAGTTATATGTTAACAGCTCCCTACATTTCTGGCAGCTCACTGACATTTCTGGGGAACACAATAACAAGCTACTCATGTTCCAGATTAACCTGTACATGCTAAGCATGAACCAACAGTTGAGGGCTGTAAATATGCATAAAAGCTACTGGCACTCCCTTCATCCATGTTATATGGACATACCCAAGTGTGGGTTAACACTGCTTAACACAACAGTACTATTTGTAAAATGCAATAGTACAACAACATATCAAAGAAAATGACACAGAAGCACTCCAGGAATTATACATTTATTAAAGGATTAGTACACCTTTATTTATTGGGTTAAAACACTTTTTGAAGGCTCTCTCATTTATTTACAGTACATGCAGAATAATTACTAATTTGCCTGATGACGCAGTCTTTGCAACCTGTTTTCATGGGATTGCTGATTCATAGCCCGGACACCTGCAGCTGTGAAGTAAATACAGTGATATTGAGACATACCTATCCACAGTATAGACAAGCATAGCAATTCTTAACTACTTAATACAATGGCAACTTACTCAGTACTGGGGCATTAGGCATCACACGGGACTCCTGGATCCACTGGTCCAGTTGATCCTCCTTATATCAGTTCAGGTCAGAATAATGGTGCCTGACCTGCTTACCAGTCCGAGGAACACCAGTGGCACTGGTGAGATCACGAGCGAGACTGTTTCAGGCCTCCATTTTATATTGGGTGCCCTGGTACTGGCCCCGCAGGAGTCTTTCCTCATGATTGTGGACAAGAAGCCAAACCATTACTTTGGTCTCCTCAATGCCCCAGCGTTGCGTTTGAAATCGAGTGCCTTCTCCACATCGGCCATGCTGACTGCAGAAGGGAGCTACAACCAGTTATGGCAATTATTCCAGACTGTGGAGCTTAAATATGCCTCATTTCCTGCACTTATTTTTGATTGGTCAGTTTTGAAAAAACTCAGCTGTAGGCACACTTGGTTAGCTGATGTTGGCAATGTTTAATATTCCTTTGATAGATATGTAGCTGTTGAAAGTACATGGTTATGCAATGCTGTCATGGCTTAGTGGTTATGTACTGTGACTATAGTGCACAGTATCCTGAGTTCTAGCCCTGTCACTGCTTTTTATTTTCCTACTGGCCAGACCTGAATGGTTAAGGTACAGTAAAGGAAGTGTGGCTGTGTTTAGCCGACTTTGCTCAACTTTTCCTGACTTTGCCCAACGTTGCTCGATGTTGCTCGACGTTACCCGACATTGCGCTGGTTAGCGCAGTGCACAGCTACACACAAATACATTGTATTTGTGCTGGTTAGCGCGGTCCTCAGTTACGCACAAATGCATTGCGCTTGTTAATGCGGTGCTCAGCTACAAGCAATTGGTTTTAAATATGCTAAATACTGCTAAAATGTGCTTAGCAGTACTTTATATTGCTTAAAATAAGTTACTCATGCCTCAGAATGCATAACCATTTCACCTTCATAAATATATATATAATTCATTCACTACTAATATAACATTTGAATGCTTTTTACAAAACTTATACATGACAATTGTCAGGAAATATTTTTGTATACAGATTTCCAACAGAAAATGGACTGTGCAGTAGTGGGACTCAAACCGGGAATGCCTCCTCCTTGTGCAAAGGCTCTAACCACTACGCTACTGCTATTTTGCTTAATTTGCATATATTTTCCTTATTATCCTCTTTGGAGTCTAAGCTGCTAACTGTAGCTAAGCAATGGGCAATCCCAAGCAAACACACACAAATACGGGCAGCTATATCGGAAATAAAACAAAAAAAAATACATTTCTTTTAATTTTTAAATTTGTACGAGGTTTAACATATGGGGAGTGTAATGTTACAATGTACACATGTGAGCGGACTCACTCATGTAACTTGACATTTCTTGGGTTTTGTCAGTGCGGGGGCGTGGATATTTGGACTGCTCGGCAGTCCGACACGCACCCTACACTCATCCATGCTCCGTGTAAGCTTTAGAGTTGAGGCAGCATGCCCTCATTCATATGCATGGCGTGCTGCCGTCATACTCTTAGACTGGCGTTTCTATGTAAGACTAATCTAGTCTTACACGGAAGATTAGTAAATCCTGGGGAATGAGATGTTAATGAAAATGCTAGGAAAAGGTTTTACATAGCTATGAAAATGAATCCTTCTTTCCTTATTTTGCAATTCAGACTCACTTTGTGGTATGCAAATGTGTCATACATACATACATACATACACACATACATACAAATGATTCAAGCACAGGCAATAATGCCCTTCTAGCTTGCCAATATACCAAACACTTGTTCCCATAAAAAGTGTCCAGGCTGTTCTTAGAAATATCTAAACTTGTACTTGCTTTAATGTAATTTAGTAATCTTTTCCATCAGCTACTCTGTCAGAGAAGCAATTAGTACACGTATAATTCCTACAGAATCTTCTACATAGGTCGTCCAATTATTATCTACTACTTTTTGATAATTGCAAACATTTCCAGAGGCAGTTGTCTCTAAATGCCCTATATAACTGATTAAGATCTCCTTTTAAATATCGACATGAGATACTGTACAAGTTCAGGTATTTTAGTCTTTGATTATAACTTTTAACATTTATGGATGCCCTTGGTATATTTCTGCTGTACTCTTTCCAGTTTACTCATGCTTGTTTTCTTATAAGGTTTCTATATTGTTATTCCATAATCAAATTTGAGCCTGCTATAGATAACAAACAATGACTTTACCATTTCCAATTTCTTAGACTTTATAAATCTTTTTTATACAACCTATAACTATCATTAAGCAATTGGTTAATATGATTACAAAAACTCAAAGCTGGATCTACCTATAGACCCAGGTCCTTAGGTGAATATACAGGTTCAATCACTGTGTGCTTTATTAAGTATTCACTTTTCCATTTATGTCATCCAAATCTTATATGCTTAGTTTGTGATGTATTTATTAGCATATTATTCTCTTGTGGCCAAATGATCGATTTAGTCAAGTTCTTTTGCAGACATGCCTTATCTGTAACACATATAATCAGTTTACCCAATTTCAGGTCATCTGCATATGGACTGTAGTACACCTCAGATGAAAAGAATGGATCTGAAAGATACAATCTAAACAAGTGTGGACCCAGAACAGAGCCCTGTGGACACCATGCCAGTAACATCGAATTTCACCTGTCCAGTAGCTGTATGATACTTGCCATCTCCTATTTGTAAGCCATGCAGCTATCCATCTTATCAAGTACATCAATACCTACTTGTTCTAATTTATTGATCAGTGTCTTGTGTATGCCCTATCAAATGCTGAAGTTATATAAATTACTTTACAGCACAATTTTAAATCTATAGCTGTGTTTATGTTGCTATACAACATCATGTTACAAGTGTTAATAAATCTATTTTCAACATATGCATGCTGATGTATGGTTTCAAGTCTCAACCTTTCCAGTTCTGACAATAACTTATCCGATATAACCTTTTCCATTATTTTTCTACAACACAAAAGTAAACTTATGCATCTGTCTAACTCTGGCTTTGTCCTGCTTCCCTTTCTCTTAAAGATAGGGTTAACAAGTGCATGTCTGCAGTCATGAGGAATTTCTTCATATTTATATCATCTAGTGAATTACAGATATAATGGTGTTGTAAGTTCATGCCATTCCTCAGGTCATTATTACTAATTCCATCTCCTCCCTTAGCTTTGTTTACATCCAGTTTGCATAGCTCTTTTTCAATGTATTCTAATTTGATTTCAGTATCTGAAGTTATCTAGATGTCATTAGGACAATTTACGACCTTGTTTGTGGAGATAAACTGCTTTGCATATGATTTTGTAAATATATCTATAATCTGTTGTATCTAAGAATACATTTTAGAATCTACTCACAGTTTATCAGTTTGTATGTCTTTACTCCTTCAACATCTTACGTATCTATAAAATAGTTCCCAATATCTTTATATACAGTTTCTTCAATTTTTTTCTTGGTCTTGTCTCACACTATGTTGAATTTCTCTTTCCAGTTTGTTTCTTTCAGTTTTCAAAGTCATAGTTCAACCTCCTTGTCATTTCTTATATTTTTGGTCTCTCAACTCGATCAAGTATCTTGTTCTGATAGAAATATATCCTCCTGATGTGTGCATAGATCATGATGTTAAACAATATTTCTTTTTCAAAACATTCTACATTCCTTCTGCACTTTTCCACTGAACACATCACTCCAATTAGTTTTACATAGTGACTGTTTTCCTTCCATATAATGTTATTAATCTTCTGTGCACTGGTTTAGATTTTAGTTTGGCAGAATTATCTAGAAACAAATAAATCTTTATAATCGCATGATCATTACACATTCATGGTGGTAAAACTTAACATGAAGTAACATACACACTTGTCTAATAAAATTGATTCAGCACCCTTCTTAGAAACCTTGCATTCTGCAAAGAAGCTTGATTTTGCTGCAAGCCTTACTGTATCCTACTTTAAGTTGCTTGTCTCTGTCGCATCACAACCCAATACACTGAGCAGCACTCATCAACCTCAGAGGTGAAGAAATAGGCAGTGAATAACGTGCCTCAAGTTCACAAAGCAAGTATTGTCTAACAGATTTACAGTGATCAGGTAGAACATTAGTGTTTTACTGAGCTTCTACAGCCCACTAAATGAAGCATATTCCTATTGCCATGGATACCACAGTATGTATTGCCATGAAAAGCAATTCCTTTGCATGCTTTTGGTCTATTTGTATAGCATATCTATTTCTCAGTGTTATCACAGGACTGAGGCAATACCATGTGTGCCTTCTGCAGAATAGCATGCTTTCTTGAGGTACACGGTATTCTAGGTTGCACCCATATTGCTATAAGGGCCCCGTCTGGACAATAGGGTGAGACATAACACAGTAGAAAGAGTTACCATTCAATCAACTGCCAGTTAGTGTGTGAGTGTTTGATGTACATGGCTGCATCACCAACACATTGGTGCAGCATCCTGACAGTACCCATAACAGCCACATATGCCACTTTCCGGGTTTAATTTCTTCAAGTATTTTGGGTTCTAACACAATGACGGGAATGGACCTCACTCCTAAGACAGTATTTTATTAAAGTTCATGAAATTAGTATCGCTTCAGTCTTTAATATTATCTAAGGGTGCTTTCTCTGCAAGTGCGCTGTGCCCATAATTGCATCCGTATGCAGTGTATATGGGGTTGCATACATTGGTAACATATTTAAGAATGGCTATAAATTATTTTTTACTAATCCTGCTGCTCCTACTATTATTGGAACTGTCTGGTTATTTTTCTTCTGCATTGCTCTCATTTCTGCTTGCAAATCCTGGTATTTTAATACTTTGTGTCTCTTTATAGGCAAGAAACCATACTATCTGGGTATAACAATTTTAATGATCAATGCAACTTTTGTTATTTTTCTTGGACTGCTTTGTCTGGTTTTATTCCATCTATTTTTGGACTGTTAGCAATGAGTTATCCCATATAATATAACTTCATCATTGTCGACAGTGCACTGTGGTTCATGTTTCCGATGCTTCTCAGCTAGTTCTATATAGTAGTGTTTGCATAATCTCCAATCCAGTAATCTTGCCACATTATTGTGCCTTTCAGTATACACACCCTCAGCCATTAGTGTATCACTCCCAGCAATGAAATACATAATTGTTTATAGTTTTCTTTTATGGAAACTGCATTTACAATTTTCTCTGACATTGTCAATGGCATTTGTAAATCAATGTGTACATGGCCCCCAGTCCAATGCCACCATTATTAGCCTTTCATCTTTTGGTTTCAGTTCACTTCCACTTAACCAATCCTGCATCAAGTGTTGGTCAATATTGCACTAAAATAATGCACCTGGGCTAGCTTCCTTCTTTACCCCAACCTTGTTATACTTCTGATGGCAAGCATGACATATCTGAAAAACTTGATGACAGGAACTACTCCAAGTTGAAAATGACCCAAGTAGACCTAATGTTAAACACAGATAAATGCCAAAGACCTCTGTACACCTCCTTGTAGAAAGAAAAATGCTACTAAATATTTAAAACATCACATGATGTTTTAAAGTATTTAGTAGCGTTTTTATGGATTGTATCTTTCTGAAGAAGTTTGTAATTAGCAAAATGAAAGTGCTCATCTTATTTGCTTGGATTTTTGGCTTGGACTCCTGGATTAAAGGTTTTTGTTCCTACGAGGAGGCATACCAAGGTCTTTGGTGTTTATCTGTGTTTGAACGAGTCTGTTTTTTATTTGAGTTGGGTTTTTAAACATAATTTTAAAGCAAATTATCTCCCCTTCTAGATTTCATAATAACCTCGTACTCTGACAGCATCTCTTCTATTAAAACTCATCCTTTTATTTTTATTGAGTACTACCCTATTACCTTCAACATTCAAAGCCTTACAAAGTATAAACCCAGAGAAATTACAGGACATATAACTAGAGTGAAAGGGGCAGAAGGATGAATCAGACAAGATGACAAAGAAATGAGATAATGCTTCAGGGAATATTATACAGACTGGAAAGTATAGTAAGTCAGTAAGTGGCACAAATAAACTATATCAGGCTCTAAGGCAAACACAGACAGATAAAGAAGATAATTAAACATCCTTCATAATCCATAAGGGATGTCAGCAACAACCTGCTCACCATTCCAAAGGACATCAAAGGCAGATGGAAGGAGTACTTCCAGCAGCTTCTAAATGAAGAAAACCCCACATAAACTGTACTGCCTCAGACAAAGCCTACAGTAAGAGAACAGGAGGGGTCCACTATAGAAAAAGAAATAACAGCACTAAGGAAATTGAAGCCAGGGAAAGCAGCAGGTGCAGATGAGGTCACAGCAGATATGATAAACATGCTGGGTGAGATACGGGAGAAATGGATCCTGAGGGCATTTATAGCAGTGTGGAGGAAAAGGTGTATCCCAGATGACTAGAGAATAAGCATATTAGTGCCAATGTTAAAGAAGAAGCAGGACATTCACAACTGTGAGCAGTACAGAAGTATCAAACTCCTGTCATATTGCATGAGATTTCTGGAGAGAGTGACTGATAAATAAATACACAGAGTAGTTGAAAATAAAATGGACGATGAACAATTTGGATTCAGATCAGGATACAGCATAAGCTATCCAATGTTTGCAGAGATAAAGAGCTGAGAAGAAGCTAACGATGAGGAAAGAGTCCAACTGGATATTCCAAGACTTGGAGAAAGCATATGGCAAGGTCACAAGAAAGCTAATTTGAGCAGTACTGCAGTGGTTTTAAGTTACAGAAACATTGGTAGAATTAGTGCAAGCTATGTACAAGGACCCAATGACTCAAGTACAAATAGGATTTGGTCTTACAGAGGGGTTCCCAGTGGAAGTGCACTCCAGTTCAGCTCTGCGCCCACTGCTCTTTATACTGGTGATGGACTACATTAGCAAACAGGTTGGAGGGGACACATCAGCAAAGTTGCTGTATGCAGATGATGTGGCACTGAACGTAGACTCTGAGTAAGAACTTCAGCAAAGGATGGGGGAATGGAATGCAGAACTGAAGGCACATGGGATGAACCTGAATACAGGTATGATAGTTGTAATGGCAGCAAATGCTGGAGTTTAGAAGAAGCTGAGAATCTGATAGAAGGGAAAATAGTGGAGCAGGTTAACAGCCCCTAGTATCTGAGAGGGTCGGATTAGGAGAAGAGAGGTCTGAATAAGGATGTCAAAGCTAGAGTAAGAGGGGCTGCAGCCAACTAGCGCAGAGTGTCAGTAGTAGAATATGACAGAAGAAGGCCAAACAAGTTGAAAAGTAATGAGTACTAAGCAGTGGTGTGAATAGTATTACTGTATGGCATGGAAACCTAGGCAGTAAAGGCAGAACAGTTGAGAAAGCTAGAGATGATGGAGATGAAGTGCCTGAGATGGATGGTAGGATGGGGGTCTATGGTTATTCACTGAAAAGTAAAAACCTCAAACGGCATTACATCATAAATGCCATTCATCGAACACCCCCCCATGCTAATTATATATGCCAACTCTGAGATTGCACTACAGTGATGAAAAGTTAAATTTCCTTATACTTACCGTAATGCCATCTTAGTCAGAATTGTTCAATGAACAGCATGTTCAGCAATACATGCCATTCAGTGCTTTCTTCTTTGATAGGCTGACATATATCCAGAAAGATGTATACTGTGGGGCAGATGAAAAAATTAGGACAAAAGAGAATAAGCCAAAGTAGCTCAAACTGCAGAAAAGGTCAACGAGAGCAGATTAGGGTGGTTCAGGCACATGTGCAGAAACACATAAGATGATCTAGTGAAGAAGATTTAAGACAAACAGGAAGAAGGCAAGTGGAAACAAGGGCAACCTGCAAAGAAGTGGATGGATTGTTTGAGAGAAGACCTGCCGCAGTCAGGCATTAGTGTCAAAGAAGACAGGAGAGTGACATTGAATAGAGATAGATGGCAACAGTTGACATGACACCCCGACACCATGTAGAAAATGGGAAAAAGGGAGATGAGGATGATGATGATTTACATAGAACAAGAAGTGGGAACACATGAAAGACTGGACTGGACTGGGAAAACTTTGGAAAAGCAATGCAAATGGGACAGGTGCAGAAAGAGATGTTAAATGCAGAAATTAACAAAAAAAGTTAAATGTGATATTCATAAACTGAAGGAAAAATAAAGCAAGAGGCCTGGATAGATTTCCACCAGAGCTCTACAATTGCAGTAGCAAGAGATGTGGCAAATGCTGAATGAAGGCTATAACAGGAGACTAGAATCAAGGATAAGCTCAAACAGCACAAAAAGGACAAAGGTAACTTTACTACTAAACAGGAAGAGTGACTGGATGAAAGTAAGAAGCACTTGGCCCATTTTTTTAATTAACACAAATATAACAATTTGTACCAAAGTATTAGCAAGAAGGCTAGACCAGATCCTACCATTGGGAATACAAGAGGGACAGACATGATTAAAAAATGGGGAGATAGAATTGATGAAGACTAGTAGAGAAGTGCAGAAAAGAAAGGCATGGGAAAGACCTCCTCCAATTGAGTGCAGGCAACATAAAGAGACTGAAACTGCAGTTCAGAGTGGCAGAGGTGAGTAGGAGAACAAGGAAGGCATGTACACTACCATCTGGACTATTTGAACTCACGGTAAAAAAAAGAGATAAGAGCTAGTAGTTTGGATAAAAAAAACAATTTGGATGAACTGAGGGAGCTAAGGAGGATGTGGCAGATGGGCTACAACTTTCTGATGTGTGTAGATGACTTTACATTCTTTTCAGACAATATACAGTCAGTTCTAGTAGCAATAGGTCTAGCTTTTGAGATCTTTCAAACAATATCGTGCATGCTCGACAATAAAAGAGTCCAGAGTAAGGGAAGGAAAATGGGGAAGAGGGGTGAAGGAGATGAAAGAGATTAAATCCCTTGTACTCTTAGGGTTGTAGATTTGGTCCACTGTAGAAGAGACCATAGAGAAGAACTTTGTGGAAATTAGAAGAAAAATGAAAATAACTTTAGAGAGGAGAGAGAGAGGGGTACATTCACAAAGTGGGGAAAGTAAATGTGGTTACAACGATATTACTGCAGAAAAAGCTATAAGACTAAATAGAAAGGGGACTATGAAGTAGGTTAAGAAGAAAGCAGTCTCAGAGTATAATATGAAGCATACTCAACTTTGGAGAAAAATGTTGTGGGTTCTATTCTCACACTAAGTAGTTGGATTGCTGACACTGCAGTGCTGCATGAGGGGAGGGGTGCTGCTCTCCTGAATGCATCATTGTTCAAATGAGACATTAAACCACGGTCCCATCTGCTTGTAATTCAAGGAAGAGTATTAATAGTGGATATAAAATGGAAGAATCAAGGATACAGAATTGTGATATTATATGCATACGTTATACAAAAACAACAAGAAATTACGTTTAAGAAAATTCTTGATTATGTTAGTGTCAATATGTAAATTATATTAGTAGGAGATTTTAATTTTGACTTGAGACATAGGCAAACAGAAGGAATAGATGTTAGAGTTATTTTAGAAATAATAAAAAGTGGTAAAATCTATTTATGTGGACTTATAAAAGAGGTAACTTGAAAACAGAAACTATTTTATAATATCAGACACTTTAAATATATTTCATAAAGTTATAAAAATTAATTTTTTTTCAGATCATGTAGGAATCTGGGTAGAAGTTTAAAATAAGGAAGGACATACATAGAAACATTAAAAGATTAAATGAAGCAGAATTAAGTTGGTGGTAACTCAGGCATATGTAAAAGATTCTATGGCACCTATTGAAAAGAGTAGGGGATATCCTGATAAAATTTCCCTACAACTATAAATACCACCTTGAGTCTCCTACCTGAAAAGAGCCCACTGACCTAGTGGGACTGATCTGGTCAACAAAATTCAAGTAAGTAAAATAAAAATTCAAGAGAATTTGTATGGGTTTGTAGAGACTTCCACATACCATGACCTTCAACAGAATGTAGTAGATAAAAATACAGAAAAAAAGACTATGGGATGCACAGAAGCAGATGGAGCTGCGACATTATTTAGGGAGAAGGCAAAGGACAAGATTTATGGGGGAAATATTGGGATATCCTTAGGAAGAAATCATGAGGAGAAAATAAAATTGTTAAAAGATGAACTTAAGAGAAGAGGATGGAAGTGAAAGTTAAAATGGGAAGTGGAGAGAGAAATGATGGGAAAAAAAGAGAATGGTATCATGGAAGCTCTAGGAAGAAAAGGTAAAGCAAAAAGGTAGGGTGATAAATAAAGATATGTGAAGAAAGTATAGGATGAGAGGGGCTAGGGAGTTAAGGAAAAGCTTGGAAAAAGAAGAGGGAATGAAAACCAGTCCAATGAGCTGGAAAGAAAAGAGTACTGCAGATAAACCACCACCACATGCAGAAATTACATGGAATAGTCTCTTAGGGTAATCGTATCTCTAATGCCTAAAAGACTGAAGGGAGGAAAGAAAATATTAGCCTTTGTTGACCAGGTTAATCCCACCAGGCTAGTAGCCTCTTTTCTGGTGAGACCTGAGGTGGTATTTATACTACTAGCAGAAATTTGGCTAGGGCAGTGGGGAATTTCCCCTCTTTGACTAGCTTATGGAGATGCAATTTGCAGTTACACTTCTTGCTTCCTGTCAAGGTACAAAGGCAGCTCTGAGAAGCAAAGAAGTGGTATGGAGGAGAACAATGCAAGTGATAGTGGAACCAGATGGAGAGGAGGAGAAGGAATGGTGAAGGCAGTTGAGGCTTCACAAGAAAATGTATTTATGGAGAAGGAGATCATTATAGCAGAGGAGCAGAAGAAGAAGGAGGGTATGGTGTCTCAGGAGGAAGAGAATGGATACAAAGATCTTATTTCAGAAAAAAGTTATTTGAGGGTGAAGGAGAGTCGCTGGTGGAATGTATTGTTACAACTCTCCAGTTGGGAGGGGTTTGGGATGTATATTTAAAATATTTGATTGATCAAAGTGAACCAAAAAGGGAAAAAGCAACATCTTTGGGAGAAATAATGGACAGAATACAAGGTGAGGAAGTACAAGAAACAAGATTAAAAAAATTAATCATATGCA
The DNA here is from genome assembly GCF_019279795.1 of Protopterus annectens. Lineage (NCBI taxonomy): Eukaryota > Metazoa > Chordata > Ceratodontiformes > Protopteridae > Protopterus > Protopterus annectens. Next base: position 237,867,403 of record NC_056730.1, on the reverse strand, counting down.
CAAACTGTGAAAGAAGGAGAAAAAAAGAATGAAAAGAAATTGTAAGTGAGAAGAAAACATTGGGTAAGGATAAGTAGTAAAACAGAAAAAGAACTGGGCAGGCATGAAATGTGGGACAGCGTCATGTCAACACTGGGTGTTGAACCAGAGAAGAGCATTTATTTCTATTAATTAAAAACCCTTTTGCCTTTTGTTAGAAGAGGCAGAGTATATGGAGACATTTGTAGAGCAATATAAAAGGAAAAGAGAATTATAATCTGTGGAACGTATATGTGCTGCAGGTATTTAATAGAGAAGCAAAAATGTGCATACAATTTCATGCAGAAATTGAAAGAGGTACTTTGAGAGACTATTTATAAACTATGTTTAGAGAAGTATTGGATATTACAAAACATTATGATGACAGAGGTTGATGTTTTGGGCAATGGGAATGTGAAGTGATATTGCAAATGCAAAATGAAAAAAAAAAATACATGTTCCTATTGTAATTAATGTGGAAGGGAACAAGAATTTGTTGAAATACTGGGGAAACCAAATACATTTATTTTTCTCTTGCAAAACTGACCATTTAATTAATAATCGTAATAAAAGAATTTTTTTTTGTGGTAAAGTTGGTCACGAAGCAAAAAAAAATATGAACTGAAATGTATTAAATGTGAAAAGATGGGAAATCTGTGGATGGATTGTGATGTAAAAGAAAAAGAATACACAGGAAAGTAAGGAAGCTATAGTAAATAAGATTGTAATAGGAAATAATATAGAGAAATTACAAAAGGAAAATGAGAAAGATACTGCAGTGAAAATAAAGGAAACCATAAGGGAATACGTAGAAAAAGAATAACATATAAATAGTTTGAGTGAAGAGGGAGAAAAGAAATGGATGTGAATTAAAGCAAAACAAATTCTATTTGAAAAAAAAAAAGAGTAAAAGATGGAAAATGTAAATTGAAAAATATGGGAGTAGGGGAAAATGAGAAAGGAAAAGGATGAATAATAACATAATGTTTGTTATAGAGTGAGAATCTTAGCTATAAATCTAAACAGTATCAAGAATGTAAGAAGAAGATTGGGGTATTAGAATGGTGTAGCTTGTTGGACATAGATATACTATTAACAGATATTAGAATTTTGACAGAAAAAGAAGAAATACAACTTAATGAACTATGGGAAGGAAAAGTACCATAGAATATTGGATAAGAAATATGTTCAGTAATAGTACTACTACGTAGTAAAGAAAATATATAGATTTTAAATTTTACATTAGTAATTCAAGGAAGAGTGTTAATAGTGGATATAAAATGGAAGAATCAAGGATACAGGATTGTGATATTATATGCATACGTTATACAAAAACAATGAGAAATTATATTTAAAAAAATTCTTGATTATGTTAGTGTCGATATGTAAATTATATTAGTAGGAGATTTTAATTTTGACTTGAGACATAGGCAAACAGAAGGAATAGATGTTAGAGTTATTTTAGAAATAATAAAAAGTGGTAAAATCTATTTATGTGGACTTATAAAAGAGGTAACTTGAAAACAGAACTATTTTATAATATCAGACACTAAATATATTTCATAAACTTATAAAAATTATTTTTTTTTCAGATCATGTAGGAATCTGGGTATAAGTTTAAAATAAGGAAGGACATACATAGAAACATTAAAAGATTAAATGAAGCAGAATTAAATGAAGAGATAAGTATAATAATTTTATAATTATGGTTAGATCGTATAAATATGAGGTGTTTACTAAAACTGGTTAAGCTAGTTCACAGCTTTAAAGGAGAAATATAAAAAAGAGTTTTTGGAATGGCAACAGACAAAAAGAAAATCTAGACAACTGTAAATATAAAGAAACAAGTAATCAATTTTTAGAGATATAAATAATAAAAAGGATTTATAGAAAAAGAAAAATATATGAAATGAATTAAGTAAAGATTAGGAGGATGTTGTTTAAACAAATATATTTTTGCAAGGCAGAAAAGAAAAGAGGAAGTAGCGCCCTATCTAAGTAAGATGGTTAAAGAAAATAATAGAATAATAAGAGGATTAACAGATGAGGAAGGTACTATAGTTAAAACACAGAAAGAAATAATGCAAGTAATAAGAAACTATGTTATGAAAATATTTGTTAGAAATTATACTAAAAGAAAGTATAAATTGAGCTTAAACATTGAGTAAAGAAGAGAATAAGGAAATGGGAAAAATTAGTATAACAGAGTTGAAAAAAAGTTTTAAAGACAGCAAAACTAGAGTCTGCTATAGGAATAGATGAAGTGGAATATTTGATGTACAACATTTTGAATGAATGGCAAGAAAAATATCTAGTAGAGGCTTTTAATGAATGGTTAAAGAAAGGTGTCCAAGATGAAGAAATATGTATGGGTATAATGAAGTTAATATGGAAAAAGGGCGATAAAACAGATACAAAGAATGGGAGACCTATAGTGTTAAGTAATGATTATAAGATATTTATGAAAATAATACAAAATAGAACAAAAGACAAAGTAAATAAGCTATTGAATGAAATAGTTTTTGCAATAAAAGGAAAATGAGGTCAAACACTTATAATGATAATAAGAGAAATGGTAGAAGTGATAATAATAAACATGGAAGCTAAAGTTTTAATAGGAAACATTATTAAAGTATTTGATAAAATACAACATGCAGTGTTGTGAGATATTTTAGAAGAATATGTTTTGAGTAAAAAATAAATGTGTTAAGATCAGTGTATAATACAAATAAAGTAAAAACGGTGGTTAATGGTTGGGTAAGTGAAAAAATAGAGATACAAAGTGTTGTAAAACAAGGTTGTCCAGTAAGTAGTATTTTCTTTGCATTAATAATGAATGCAATTGTAAATGAAGTAAGTTTAACATTAAAGGAAGCTAGATATTATACAACAGAAGGAATATAGATCTCACAAATGGTTTCATTTGCAGATGGTTTAGTATTAGTAGTTAAGAATGAATAAGAGATTAAAACAGTTATTAAGGCATTAAAAAGAAATTAAAAGTCTTATGTTTAAGTATTAATGAGGAAAAAAGTAAATGATTAGGTTTTTCAGGTACAATAGAAGGTATTCAATTTAATAAGGAAGCAATAGAAATTCTAGCATTAAAGTTTGGTAATGAGCAGCAGAGGTTAAATCAATGGACGAATATTTATTTAACATTTGTTGACCAGGAAAGTCCAACTAGGACAGAGCCTAGTTCCACCAGAGACCTAGGGAGAAATACTTCACATGCATCTTTGGAATGTGGGAGGAAACTGGAATACCCACAGGAAACCCACATGGACACAACGAGGGCATGCACACTCCATACAGAAGCTATGGCAGCTGAGAATCAAACTAGACAACCTCTTGCTGTGAAGTGACAACATTAACAGCTGCACCACTGCACCACCCAATCCCCAGGATTCAATAAGCTCTGAACAGTGTGCAGGAATAATGCAAGAGCTGCTGCATGCAATATGCTCAACGAGCGATCCAGGAATGAGCTCCCGGGACGTGCACGAGCGCTCCAACACTATACCTGCATGGAAACAGTTCCTGTATGTTAATTACCCCATTGCAGGTGAAAACCATGCAAATGAGGTGAGTTAGCAATCCAGGAAGCAGGCAGGTGTCTGTGCAAGAATAGTGTAACTTGCAGAAATGTATTCGGTTACTAACCCAATACATTTCTGCAAATTACAAAACAGAGGCAAAAGAGCTCCAAAAAAACATGTATTCAATGGAATAGGCATTCCAATGGCCAGATATATGGGCATTGGCAAGGTACATAGTTGCAAAATTATAAAAAAAAACTTTTTTTTTTTGGCCGATTTCGGACGTTTAAGCCTAGGGCAGTGGAGCGCAAATGGGATTGACCCGAAAATTAAAACAAAAGCTGGAAATAAGCTTTTAAACCAAAATCAGCATTCTGCCATAATAGTCAATGGCATGTAGAAGACAACAATGCCATTGAATAGTGGCTGCTAAGGGGGAAGGCTGAGTGTCAGTCTTGTAACCATGCATAAGCAATCAGTTTTATGCAAATAAGTGGACTGATACTGAATCCCAGATTTCTTCTCAGTGTTAGTTACCACCCAACTGTGTAAGTGCAGCCACACCATGATGGAAGCCTAAGAGGTAGATGACCTCAAAAGGGTGAGTGTCATGCATGCTGTAAGCTTATTGGAGCTCTGTGGCCCTTGTTTGCCCTTAACTAAGCACAGCTAAGGAAAGGGGTGTGTTTGAGGCTGCCTAGCAGTGTTTACATTGCTTAAACAGGTGTGCATACCACACACTGGGTTTAAAAAAAAAAACAGGAAACAGCAGCTGTGTTCACATCTGAGCACTGGGTATGCATGGCGCACCTTGGGGCTTAAATGGGAAGGCAATGGGAAGGGAAAAAGCAGTAGGAAGGCAATCAAGTAGACCTAGCATAGCTAGCAGGTGAAATGTATCAGAATCAGCCAATTACACAGGAAGCAGCCCAGCTCAGTCCAGCACACTACTATAAACTATGCAAACACCTTTCACTCTGTTTTTTCCCACAAACTCTACACCACCGATGTACAAAGACAGGGAAAATTTACCAGACAAACCTAACAAAATGATAGGGGTGGCTGTCACTCTCATACATCAATATGTGGAAGAGGCTGAGGGTGGTGAGGATAAGAATGCTGGTGACCAACCCACAGTGAGGATAAGGAGAAGATTGTACAGACCAAGGGTAACCTACCAGGGGCTAAATGAGCTGGAGATAGTGGAGCTCAATAGGGTGGCCAGGGACATCCTACAGAAAATTGTTGAGCTGCGCCAGCCACGCCTCACACACAGAACCAGCAGAGAGGAATCCATCCCAGTGGATACCAAGATATGTGTAGGCATAAGAATACTAGCCACAGGTACCTTCCAAAGGCCAGATGGGGATATCATGGGGATCTCACAGGTATCAGCATCCAGGGTACTCCACCAGTTCCTGAATGCCATGTCAGCACATGCCAGTGAGCACATGTATTTCCTCAACACTCGTGAGGCGTTGACCAGCAATATGCGTCTCTTCCACCAAATAGCAGAATGCCCTGAGGTAGTGGGTGCTATAGATTGCAATCACATATACATCAAAGCACCACCCAGTGAGTGTGGTAGGGTCTACATAAACCACAAGGGCTTCTCTTCCATCAACTGCCAGGTTGTGTGCGATGCCCAAAGCATTATAATGAAAGCGTGTGCTGGCAGCCCTGGAAGCTATCACGACTCTCACATCTGGCACATAACACAGCTGTACCAGATATTTGCCAGTGGGGACATAGGTTCATAGGTTTCGTAGGTTCATACTAGGCTATCTGCCTAGGGCATTTATAAGCCTAGCCAGAATGTGTTTGGCTTTCGCCACCCATTTTAAATTAATTTTGCTATGCCCTTTTTTGAGGTTAGTATACTGTGCCTCTTACTTATACTGACACAGAAGTGATACCCAGGGTAAACCTATGATCTCCCATCCACTCATCAATATTCCTCTTGAAGAGAGTCAATGAGGGACTCTGCCTAACCTGGACTGGGATTTTATTCCAGAGTGAAGGGAGCCTCTGAGTTATGAATCTGTCCCTCCAGCATGTCCTATTTATTTCAGTGCTGAGGTTCAAGTCTCTCGAGCTCATAGCTTGATGGGATTTGGATTTTCTGAGGTGCAGCATGTCCATTAATTCCGGGTTGGACATGGCTTTATACGTCAGGCACAGATCGCCTCTCAACAGGCGGTATGCCACTGAGTAGAGCTGGAGTTTCTTTAACTCAGCAGCATATGGCATCTGTTTGAGCCCTTTGATCCTCTTGGTGAGGTACTTTTGGGGTCTTTCCAGTTGCTGCAGGTGTCTGGTAAGGTACATCCCAAAAGGGGCATTGTACTCAATTATGGTCCTGATGAGGGATGAGTAAAGAGGCACGATGAGCTCCCCTGATCTACATGTGAATCCCTTCATGATTAGGTGGGCTATATAAAATGTTTTTCTAACCACTTTGGCCACGTGGTTGTCAAATGAGAGATTGCTATCAACTTGGGTCTCCAGGTCCCTAATTACTTCTTCTGTACTTAATGGATTATCACCTATGTGGTAATTTGTGGGCACTTTGTTTTTGCCAAAGGGGATGACTATACACTTTTTGTCGTTTAGCTTGAGGCCATGGCTCTGGCACCAGTTGTCTGTTTCTATGAGGCCCTTTTGGAGGATGCATGTGTCAGCTGGAGAGTCGATTATGGTGCCCAGTTTGCAGTCATCTGCGAACTTGGTCAGCCACAGTCCTTCCGTGTTGGCCTGTACCTCTGAGAAATATATACCGAACAAGAGAGGTCCCAGGACTGAGCCTTGTGGGATGCCACTTGTAACTGGTTTGGAGTCTGACATGGCTCCAGAAATTCTAACCACATGGGTTCTGTCCTTGAGCCAGTTTGCAACCCATCTAGTGACATAGGGGTTTATATTTAAGCTGGTGAGCTTATCTATAATGCCCGAGTGGGGTATTGTATCGAAGGCTTTTGCGAGGTCCAGGTAGGCTCTGTGGACCACCTTCCCCTTGTCAATGGCCTTGGTGACTGTTTCAAAGAAATCAACCAGGTTTAAGAGGCAGGATCTGCCCTTAACAAAGCCGAACTGGGTAGGATCCTGTGTCTGTAGGTCCCCAATATCTTTATTTATGAGGTCCATGATGATCCTTTCCATAGCTTTGCAGACCAAGCTAGTCAGGCTTATGGGGCGATAGTTTCCAGGATCCGTTGAGGCACCACCTTTGTGGAGAGGGACCACAGTTGCTGTACGCCACTCTTTGGGTACATATCCTGTAGTAAGGCTGAGATTGAACAGTAGTTTTATGTTTGGGTTTAGCTCTTTTTGGAGTTAATGTAGGATGCAGCCTGGGACACCATCTGTTCCCATTGATGCTGTGTTTTTTGCTTTGGAGAGGGCGGCTCTTACCTGAGCATCTGAGATGTCAGGGGGGCAGCACTCTGCTGGGATAGATATTTGCCCTTTTGGTGGGGAGGGGGCGGAGAAGTTTGCGCTGAACCTGTCAGCTAGGATGTTGGCAATGTCTGTGGGTTTGGTGTATTTTTTGTCATTTTGGACTAATTTTGAGCATATCCGGGAATTACCACTCAGGTTCCTAGCATAACTAAAGAAAGCCTTGTGATTATCCTTAGTCTCCTGTGCAATTTTTCTCTTGAAGCTGGCCTTAGATGATTTTATGAGTGCCCGTAGTTTTTTGCTAATACTGATCAGGGATGCCTTCCCTTTTTGGAATTTTGCCCTATCATTTAGTAGCTTCCTCCTTCTATTGTATAGTTTGTTTATGGCTGGGGTCCACCAGACAGGACGTCTGCCTTTGTAGGATTGGGTCTTGGTTTTATTTGGGATCGCATGATCCATGCATTCCTGAAAGTGTTCATAGAATGCGTTTATAAAGGATTCTGCGGTCTGGGCTGTATTTTCCACAGGCCCGGGGGCTTTGAAGGATTCCACCTTGGTTTTGAGGAGTGTGAAATTTTCTTTAGAAGTTTTTCACTGTGGTTTTCTGGGCAGGGGTGGGGTCGCGATGTGAATATCCAGTGAGATTAGTTTATGGTCTGATCTTACCAGTGAGGGATACACTTCTGGTCTGGAGCATAGAGTCCCCATGTTGGTGATGATCAGGTCCAGTATGTTTTCCCCTCTTGTGGGAGTGGTAACAAGTTGTTCCATAGCATTTGAGTTTATAAATTCTAGGAACCTTTGGGCTAGGGTGTTGGAGCTAGAGTAATGCTCCCAGTCTATGTTTGGATAGTTGGAGTTGCCCAATATAATGGTGTTTGGAGAGACCTTCATATTTTCCAGTGTTCTCAGGAAGGCCGAGTGGGGTTCCTGGGTTAGGGAGGGTGGTCTGTAGCAGGCTATAAACTGGAAGGCAGTTTTACCCACTGTTAGTTGCACATGGATAGTCTCTGATGCTTCGTGCTGTGCCACCAACCTGGAGGTGTGGGTATCTTTGATGAATATTGATACTCCCCCTCCTTTTGTGGGTCGGTCCAAGTTTTGGGGCCAAAAAGCATGGTATGAGGTATAACCTGGTAGTGCTGGGGTGCTCTCGGGAGCCTTGAACCAGGTTTCTGTTACTGCACAGATATCGATGTTCTCCATGCTAAGGAGAGTTTCGAGTGCATGCATCTTGAGGTTTATACTTCTGGCGTTGAGTAGCATTACTCTTAGTTTCTTATCCCTTGTGATGCCTATGGAGGTGGGTTTGTCTTTTGAGCCTTGCCTAAAAAAGGCACTATGGGGGTAGCAAGAGCCTTTGCCAATATCCGAAAGCCCAGGGGTGGCAGGTGCAAGCCGTCCCTAGCGAAGCATCGTGGCTTGTTGAGGATGTCATCCCAGGCTAGGCTAACAGGCATTGGATCCCCTTTGAATGAAACCAATACTTAAGCCAATTGTTAAAATTGATCATCTTGTCTTCATATTGTGGCATAATTCTTGGTGAGGGTAAGATGCTACTCAAGGTCAGGGTCATACCGGCCTGGGCCACATGCTCAGAGAGCTCCTCTATGTCTCTTTTCATGTAGTCCAGGGAGGTACATCTCAGGTCATTCACACCAGCATGGACAATGACTGAGTCATATTTGTACTTGCCTAGTATGAACCTATGAACCTATGAGTGCTTGTGTTATGTGGCGGATTCTAGCGCCCGACAGGCAGCTCACCGTGACCTTCTCCTTGTTCAGCCTGGTGAGTGGGACGTCAGTGTGCCTGACGATAGAGTCACCTATTACAAGTGTATCAGGTGTGTTGTTTAGCCTTAAGGGTTGTGACTGTTTGGCACACTGGCTTTTTGAGCTATGTGTTGCACTTGTTTTGTTTTGGGGTAGCGGTTGCTTGGGTGTCTGCTTTGGAGGTCTCTGCTGCTTAGGCAGATTTTTATTTAGAGCCTCCGTGTATGTTTTTGTGTGTTTATGTGTTTGGTTTGCTGTTCTGGTAGGTCTATGTGAGGCTGGAATTGTAGTGAGTGTGGTTTCCTTCTCCTCCTGACTGGTTACGCCACTACTGAGTTGAGAGAGCTTAGCCTCCAGTTTGGCTATATGGATGCATCTCTCACATGTGTTGGAATTTGTTGGGAGGAGGAGAGGGTTGTCTGTGTACATGAGGCAGTTGTAACATTGCTTCAAGATTCCCAGATTCACCAGCTGGACTGGAGAGAAGATTGACAACTGACCTTTAGACATGCTAGAATAGTATTGGGAATTCCTTTATAATTGAAAAAAAAGGGCCAAGGGGAACAAGGTACTCAAGGGGAGTTTGTGAGGGTGTAGTGCTTTTAATTTTTTAGTGCTGACTTATATAATTGCTTTAGTGAGCAAGTGCCAGGTAACTTAAATGCAATGTGTTACAGGTAACTTAAATGCAAAAATGACAAACAGTAACTTTCTTTTAAGTGAAACAAGGAAAGGAGTACAGTAAGCAATGCAGATATCACTAGGGATCCACAGAAGCACTGAAAAGCCACGTTTTAGGTGGTATTAGCATTTCAGGGAAATAACAAGCAAACAAACAACAAGCATACAAACAGAGCTAGATTCAGCAGGCCTGGATCTAGTCTATGCTACAACAAACAAGGTGTACCAATTTCAGTAAGAAACAGTTGAAATATGCAGGCACTATAAGCCTTTAACCAGAAATTCCCAGCTCAGAAGGGCAGAGTCCAGCCTCTCCTCCCACAAGAGTGCAGACCACGAACCTTCTTAATGTAAAATAACTGGCCTGAAGCCCAAGTGCTTAAACCAGAACTAATACACTTTTAGAATAACAGACACTGAGCCCTCAATCAGCAGTTCCCAACTTAAAAGGATGTAAGCTACCTGTCCTGCCACCACAGTGCAGGCCACAAACCTTCCTAATGTAAAACAACTGGTCTGAAGCCCAAGTGCTTAATCCAAAAGACTTAGAATGATAGCTACACTTTAATCAAGTTACTACCAAGCAGTAATAAATACAATTGAATACTTTGAAGAATGCCTGGATTAGTGCTCAAGTTATACAAACAAAACTAGATTCAGCAGGCCTGGATCTAGTCTACGCTACAGCAAACAAGGTGTACCAATTTCAGTAAGAAGCAGTTCAAATATGCAGGCACTATAAGCCTTTAACCAGAAATTCCCAGCTCAGAAGGGCAGAGTCCAGCCTCTCCTCCCACAAGAGTGCAGACCACAAACCCTTTTAATGTAAAATAACTGGCCTGAAACCCAAGTGCTTAAACCAGAATTAATACACTTTTAGAATAACTGACACTGAGCCCTCAATCAGCAGTTCCCAACTTAGAAGGATGTAAGCTACATGTCCTGCCACTACAGTGCAGACCACAAACCTTCTTAATGTAAAACAACTGGTCTGAAGCCCAAGTGCTTAAACTAAAAGGCTTAGAATGAGTTACACCAAGAACTATTAAATACAGCTGAGTACTTTTAAGATGACGCAAAAGCAAAATAAAGTAGGAAGAAACACAAATACAGTAAAAGCAGATCATTTTTTTTTCAGAAAAGTAGCAAAAACAGTAGTAAAAACAATTCACATGCAGTGCAAGCTGGCACACTTCAGTATGTAGCAATATTAGTCCACACACAGTTTGTAAAAATGTAATTAAATTAAAAAGGACTAAAAGCAAGTGCACAAAGGGATTATTAGGTAGAATGCGGTAAAGAGATGGGACTGGGGGAGTGTCCTAGATCAAATCTACAGTGGGGCGGGCACTGCAAAAGCCACCAAATTTAAACTACGACCAAGAACAGGGAGGGGGGTGGGGAAGACAGTTTCAACAGAGCTATATATGAGGAATCACAGTGCAAATTATAAAACCACAAAAAGTGCAGAAAATATACTTAAATCAGCTTATGTCCAGTTGATGTATGCAGACAAATCTCAGTAGCCAGCAACTCGATTTAAAATGATTACTAGAAATGTAACCAACAGATTTTAATGTTTGCAGAAACCCCCCAAGCTAATTAACACTTAACAAAGGAATTTCAAAGCAGTCTAACAACTACTGCAGAGCTTCAGAGACACACACAAGACAGTTTCAACAGAGCTAGATATGAGGAATCACAGTGCAAATTGTAAAACCACAAAAAGTGCAGAAAATATACTTAAATCAGCTTATGTCCAGTTGATGTATGCAGACAAATCTCAGTAGCCAGCAACTCAATTTAAAATAATTACTAGAAATGTAACCAACACAGATTTTAATGTTAGCAGAACCCCCCCAAGCTAATTAACACTTAACAAAGGAATTTCAAAGCAGTTTAACAACATCCCATATGGCCACCTAGTGGGGATGCTGGTTACGTACTGGAGCCATGACTTATGACATCCATCAGAAATGGACACACACCTGAACATGAACTCCATAATGAGGCACACGCACAAATGAGAATCATAATAGAACATGTATTTGGGATGCTCAAGTCATGGTTCTGGTGCCTGGACATATCCAGTAGAGCCTTGCAGTACTGTCCAGCTACATGTACACAGATTTTCATTGTATGTGCCATGCTACAGAATATGATCCTGTGGAAACAGTTGCAACAGGAACAGCACGGGGCAGGGCCACACAGCCCTCCCACCATTGCCATGCCAGCACAGGCACAGAATGACTCGGAGGAGGAACAACCTCAGCCTGCCCATGTAGGCAGAAGGAAGCATGCAAAGTATGCCCAGGCTTTGGCAAAGAGGCAACGCATAGCACATACACTGACACGGTAGGAACCCAGGGGATGACACCTCTCTCTGACTTGCACATACAGTAAAAGGGATGACACTATCTGTGCTTTACCATGTATTGGGAGTGTACTATGTGCATCCGACATAATCAGCCCTCCAGCACCATCCTCAATACTGGCACAGCCAAAAGTAACTCACTCTTCCTATCAATTGCTGAATGGAGTAGTATGTTCTGCTAGTTGTAGCTATGGTATGGATGTTAACATGCAAGGGAATCAGGTGGCTGAATGGGATGTCAGTAGATAGTAGACACCTATATGGGCAGCATGGAATCCATAACAAATACTAGTGTCAACAAAGTTCTAGACAAGGTGAAAAATCACACTGCAGTATATGTGGTGGCCCAAATCTGTGTCCATATGACATTCATATGCAAGTCATTGAGGTTCACATACCCAACAACAGCCACAGCCAGCAAGACAGGTGTAGATGACTATAAAGAAAGGCTGTGCTAAGGCCTACACTTAATGAGAATGGATAACAGTCCCCCTCCAGACCTACACAGACAGACTACAACAGGTCAGGCAGTTGTATATTAGTTGTGCAGGGTATGAAGTCTGAAACTGAAATGTATGTCAATAAAACCTAAGATCTATACTCTACTGATATGCCTCTAGTCTGCATGATAGGTCAGAATACAAAACAAAATGGAAGTCAACAGATTACCTGAAATACCAGTACAGTCATAGCAAATGTTTACAGTTGTCAGGTGTGCCCCCCCCTCCTAACAATACTATGTAGAAATTCAGTAACATGTTCATGTGGGGTTAATAACAGTGGAGCACAGATTACCTGAGCTGGCCCAATTTACAGGATAGATTGTTTCATGTGTACAATATGCAGAGCTCTGTGTGTTAGATTGTTGTGTGTTGTATATTGTGTGGAAGGGGTCAGCATGTAGACATGGACTGTTGTGTCCCAGTGGCCTATGGCCACTACTGTTGATGACAAGGCCATGTTCTGACAACTGCAGTGCCAACCACAATGCATCCTAGCAAGAACCAATTCAATAGTCATCCATACTCATTGTTTAGATGTCAATATCTGTTACCATCGGAATGATGGACATGCCATGAATGTGGGCCTATACATACACTCAGTACACAGATGGAAGTACCCGAGACAGAGTACATGAAATGTAACTATCAACTGCACACACCTTTGGAATTATACATACAGGTTAGCAGCACATTAGTTGTCTGTGTAGTATGGAATACTGATGTATTCTGGCCAATCACTGTCAGACCACAAAAGGCACAGTTATGAAGTAATAAGAGAATGCCTATGCCCCTGCACAAGGCAGCATAAGGGGAATGTTCCAGGTATATCTGTGAGTCAGCTGCAAGAAGCCTCCATATCAAACATGCACTCAGTTAACCCCACTATCGTCCACCACAGGTTTATCACAGGTCATATCCCTGCTGTTGGGAATGAGTACAGCATGACCCCCACTTCTGTATGGGAATACTCACAGAATGCAGCATACTGAAGATGCATCCTATGCAAATGTGTCCCTCCTCCTAGCTGTAAGCCACAACCTGCCAGCATCCAGACCAATGGATTAATATGGACAGGAAGTATTGCCATTAATACCTCGCACACTTACCCTGTCACTCCAGGGGAATCCAGTGCTCACAGCCTTGGACTGTAGGAGTGACAGAATGCACTGGCCTGCTACAGATGGCCTGCATCACTACCAAATTCCCTACATTCCTCTGTCAAAAGCCTGTGCCTCACCCATACTGCCAATGTATGTTATCTCATGGGGTCCCAAATAACAACATAACACAGTCCACAGAACAAAAATGCAAGGCCATGTCAACAAATCCCAGTAGCATGCCCACCATGTCCTACTGCATGAACTGTGGACCAACCCCTAAATAATGCTGGGATGAAGAGACAACTATAAGGATACTTCGCAGATATCACTTGCATAATGTTAGGAAGGGGATAGAATAACAGAGTGGGGGGTGTAGAAGCATGGACACCATGGAGTGTGTGAAGTCTGAAACTCTGATGTGTGCCCATACTACCCCTGCCTGCAAACCCCGTAGTGGGTGGCTATAAACCCACTCATAAACCACAATGTGAATGGGGAACTGACCAGATATATGAGCCCTGCCGCTGGGTAACCTGGGTGAATCTGTACAGCTGAGAGGTGTGGACACAGGAGGATATGGCCATTCTGTTATGTCGATAGATGTACAAGCAGGGGATCCTCAGCCACCACAGTACCAAGGTGCTGGACCATTTACACAGATCCATCAGCAAGTGTCTGCAAGCTACTCCTCCAGAATGGCATGAGTGTACAAGAATATGTAGGCTGCAGACCACAATACTGGACACAACCTCATTCATCTTGTATTTCCCAGGAAATAACTGCAAGCAAATAAGTATAACTGTCGGTAGTTGATGACATAATAGATCACAGTGTAAAACAGTACATGTCTGAATATCTCTGCTAACACCAACCACATAACCCAAGCAGCACAGACAGCAATAGTTACAGTATCCTACTATCTGTCATCCATTGTGACTCCATATTGTCAGCCTATCTACAGATATCCTGCAGAAACAGGTTGCTAGCTGTAGGTGTAGAACACAAAATCCTGCACTGGAGTACAACCTACCTGGAATGGATTCACACACGCAATACAGAAGGTTATACTGGGTATGCTCCTACACTTAGAGAAATGAAGCCAAAGTCTGACAACAAAATACAGAAGATCATACTGGGCATGCTCCAACACTTAGAGAAATGAAGCCCATGTCTGACAACAACAGTGGACTATACGTATCTGTCAGTCGCAGATGTCTGTGCACACACACACCACATTGCACACCATTCATGCTTTACACACACATTGGATAGGAATGCTCACACATATCCAAGGCCACCACACTATAATAGGTCAAACATACACACACACAGATGTGAAGAAGAGAGAGGCAGACAGTGACAAAGAGATTGCCATCATGGGTCCTGTCCCACCCACCACACATCCAATTGGCCAATATCACATGATGTGCTGATGTCAATCGCTGTAGACATCTGCTTTTGGTAGCCCTCAGCCCTATAGTGTCTGTGGTTCTTGTGATAACTGTGTAACATGATAGTACAAATCAGTATTCATCTATCATTTGTATACGCAGTCATGTTAAATGTAAAGTTGTGTGTGACTGAGTGTTCTGTGTGTGTTCCCAGAGGAATGGTTTATGGCCCATTTGCACACACTGCACTTCCCATAGCCCATGTTAGCACTCATGCTGATGTCAATCACCTTGAAATAACCCTCTGGCCAATTATCAGCCCCATATTCTCCATGGCACATGTGATAACTGCATAATGCTATAGTGTAAGATACTAGTTAGGAAGGAGTTCTAATCCCAGACATAGCAACTGTGAAACTCTGTGTGTGTGTATAGCAATTAATGATTTTGAGGCCATTCACAGTCACTACAGCTCCCATTGCCCTACTTTATAGGTTCATAGGTTCATACCAGGCTATCTGCCCTAGGGCATTTATAAGCCTAGCCAGAATGTGTTTGGCTTTCGCCACCCTTTTTAAATTTATTTTGCTATGCCCTTTTTCGAGGTTAGTATACTGTGCCTCTGTCTAACAGTGACACAGAAGTGATACCCGGGGTAAACCTATGCTCACCCATCCACTCATCAAGATTCCTCTTGAAGAGAGTCAATGAGGGACTCTGCCTAACCTGGACTGGGATTTTATTCCAGAGTGAAGGGAGCCTCTGGGTTATGAATCTGTCCCTCCAGCATGTCCTATTTATTTCAGTGCTGAGGTTCAAGTCTCTCGAGTGCGTAGCTCGATGGGATTTGGATTTTCTGAGGTGCAGCATGTCCATTAATTCCGGATTGGACAGGGCTTTATACTTCAGGCACAGATCGCCTCTGAACAGGCAGTATGCCACTGAGTAGAGCTGGAGTTTCTTTAACCGGGCAGCATATGGCATCTGTTTGAGCCCTTTGATCCTCTTGGTGAGGTACTTTTGGGGTCTTTCCAGTTGCTGCAGGTGTCTGGTAAGGTACATCCCAAAAGGGGCATTGTACTCAATTATGGGCCTGATGAGGGATGAGTAAAGAGGCACGATGACCTCCCCTGATCTAGATGTGAATCCCTTCATGATTAGGTGGGCTGTATAAAATGTTTTTCTAACCACTTTGGCCACGTGGTTGTCAAATGAGAGATTGCTATCAACTTGGGTCCCCAGGTCCCTAATTACTTCTTCTGTACTTAATGGATTACCACCTATTTGGCAATTTGTGGGCACTTTGTTTTTGCCAAAGGTGATGACTATACACTTTTTGGCATTTAGCTTGAGGCCATGGCTCTGGCACCAGTTGTCTGTTTCTATGAGTCCCTTTTGGAGGATGCTTGTGTTGGCTGGAGAGTCGATTATGGTGCCCAGTTTTCAATCATCTGCGAACTTGGTTAGCCACAGTCCTTCCGTGTTGGCCTGTACCTCAGAGAAATATATACCGAACAAGAGAGGTCCCAGGACTGAGCCTTGTGGGACACCACTTGTAACTGGTTTGGAGTCTGACATGGCTCCAGCAATTCTAACCATGTGGGTTCTGTCCTTGAGCCAGTTTGCAATCCATCTAGTGACATAGGGGTTTATATTTAAGCTGGTGAGCTTATCTATAATGCCCGAGTGGGGTATTGTATCGAAGGATTTTGCGAGGTCCAGGTAGGCTGTGTGGACCACCTTCCCCTCGTCAATGGCCTTGGTGACTGTTTCAAAGAAATTATCCAGGTTTAAGAGGCAGGATCTGCCCTTAACAAAGCCGAACTGGGTAGGATCCAGTGTATGTAGGTCCCCAATATCTTTATTTATGAGGTCCATGATGATCCTTTCCATAGCTTTGCAGACCAAGCTAGTCAGGCTTATGAGGCGATAGTTTCCAGGATCCGTTGAGGCACCACCTTTATGGAGAGGGACCACTGATGCAGTACGCCACTTTTTGGGCGCATATCCTGTAGTAAGGCTGAGATTGAACAGTAGTTTTATGTTTAGGTTTAGCTCTTCTTGAAGTTCATGTAGGACGCAGCCCGGGACACCGTCTGGTCCCATTGATGCTGTGTTTTTTGCTTTGGAGAGGGCGGCTCTTACCTGAGCATCTGAGATGTCAGGGGGGCAGCACTCTGCTGGGATAGATATTTGCCCTTTTGGTGGTGAGGGGGGGGGGGCAGAAGTTTGCGCTGAACCTGTCAGCTAGGATGTTGGCACTGTCTGTGGGTTCAGTGTATTTTTTGTCATTTTGGACTAATTCTGAGCATATCTGGGAATTACCACCCAGGTTCCTAACATAACTAAAGAAAGCCTTGTGATTATCCTTAATGTCCTGTGCAATTTTTCTCTCGAAGCTGGCCTTAGACAATTTTATGAGTGCCCGTAGTTTTTTGCTAATACTGATCAGTGATGCCTTCCCTTTTTGCGATTTTGCTCTATCATTTAGTAGCTTCCTCCTTCTATTGTATAGTTTGCCTTTGGAGGATTGGGTCTTGGTTTTATTTGGGATCGCATGATCCATGCATTCCTGAAGGTGTTCATAGAATGCGTTTATAAAGGATTCTGCGGTCTGGGCCGTATTTTCCACAGGCCCGGGGGCTTTGAAGGATTCCACCTCGGTTTTGAGGAGTGTGAAATTTGCTTTTGAGAAGTTTTTCACTGTGGTTTTCTGGGCAGGGGGTGGGATCGGGATGTGAATATCCAGTGAGATTAGTTTATGGTCTGATCTTACCAGTGAGGGATACACTTCTGGTCTGGAGCATAGAGTCCCCATATTGGTGATGATCAGGTCCAGTATGTTTTCCCCTCTTGTGGGTGTGGTAACAAGTTGTTCCATAGCATTTGAGTTTATAAATTCTAGGAACCTTTGGGCTAGGGTGTTGGAGCTAAAGTAATGCTCCCAGTCTATGTTTGGGTAGTTGAAGTCGCCCAATATAATGGTGTTTGGAGAGACCTTCATATTTTCCAGTGTTCTCAGAAAGGCCGAGTGGGGTTCCTGGGTTTGGGAGGGTGGTCAGTAGCAGGCTATAAACTGGAAGGCAGTTTTACCCACTGTTAGTTGCACATGGATAGTCTCTGAAGCTCCGTGCTTTGCCACCAACCTGGAGGTGTGGGTATCTTTGATGAATATCGATACTCCCCCTCCTTTTATGGTTCGGTCCAAATTTTGGGGCGAAAAGCATGGTATGAGGTATAACCTGGTAGTGCTGGGGTGCTCTCGAGCCCTGAACCAGGTTTCTGTTACTGCACAGATATCAATGTTCTCCATGCTAAGGAGAGTTTGAGTGTGCATCTTGAGGTTTAGACTTCTGGCGTTGAGTAGCATTACTCTTAGTTTCTTATCCCTTGTGATACCTATGGAGGTGGGTTTGTCTTTTGAGCCTTGCCTAAAAAAGGCACTATGGGGGTAGCAAGAGCCTTTGCCAATATCCGAAAGCCCAGGGGTGACAGGTGCAAGCCGTCCCTAGCGAAGCATCTTGGCTTGTCGAGCATATCATCCCAAGCTGACAGGCATTGGATCCCCTTTGAATGAAACCAGTACTTAAGCCAATTGTTGAAATTGATCATCTTGTCTTCATATTGTGGCATCATTCTTAGTGAGGGTAAGATGCTACTCAAGGTCAGGGTCATACCGGCCTGGGCTACATATGTTCAGATAGCTCCTTTATGTCTCTTTTCATGTAGTGCAGGGAGGTACATCTCAGGTCATTCACACCAGCATGGACAATGACTTAGTCATATTTGTACTTGCCTTGGAGTGACCTGAGTGCTTGTGTTATGTGGTGGATCCTAGCGCTCGACAGGCTGCTCACCATGACCCTCTCCTTGTTCAGCCTGGTGAGCGGGACATCAGTGTGCCTGATGATAGAGTCACCTATTACAAGTGTATCAGGTGTGTTGTTTAGTCTTAAGTGCTGTGACTGTTCGGCACACTGGCTTTGTGAGATATGTGTTGCACGTGTTTTGTTTTGGGGTAGCGGTTGCTTGGGTGTCTGCTTTGGAGGTCTCTGCTGCTTTGGCAGATCTTTATTTAGAGCCTCCGAGTATGTTTTTGTATGATTATGTGTTTGGTTTGCTGTCGTGGTAGGTCTATGTGAGACTGGGATTGTAGTGAGTGTGGTTTCCTTCTCCTCCTGACTGGTTATGCCAGTACTGAGTTGAGAGAGCTTAGCCTCCAGTTTGGCTATATGGTTGCATCTCTCACATGTGTTGGAATTTGTTGGGAGGAGGAAAGGGTTGTCTGTGTATATAAGGCAGTTGTAACATTGCCTCAAGATTCCCAGATTCACCAGCTGGACCGGAGAGGAGATTGACAACTGACCTTTGGACATGCTAGAATAATATTGGGAATTCCTTAATAATTGAAAACAAGGGCCAGTGGGGAGTGAGGGTGTAGTACTTTTAATTTTTAGTGCTGTCTTATATAATTGCTTTAGCGAGCAAGTGCCAGCTAACTTAAGTGCAATGTGTTACAGGTAACTTAAATGAAAAAACGACAAACAGTAACTTTCTTTCAAGTGAAACAAGGAAATAAGTACATTAAGCAATGCAGATATCACTAGTGATCCACAGAAGCTCTGAGAAGCCGCATATTAGGTGGAATTAGCATTCCAGGGAAATAACAAGCAAACAAACAACAAGCATATAAACAAAGCTATATTCAGCAGGCCTGGCTCTAGTCTATGCTACAGCAAACAAGGTGTACCAATTTCAGTAAGATACAGTTCAAATATTCAGGCACTATAAACCTTTAACCAGAAATTCCCAGCTCAGAAGGGCAGAGTCCAGCCACAAGCCTGCAGATGTCAGTCACCTTGAAATACCCCTTTGGACAATTGCTAGCCCTATAAGCTCTGTGGCATGTGCGATAACTGCATAATGCTATAGTGCAATATACTAGTCAAGTAGGAGTTCTAATTCCAGACATAGCAACTGTGAAACTCTGTGTGTGTGTGTGTGTGTGTGTGTGTGTGTGTGTGTGTGTGTGTGTGTGTGTGTGTGTGTGTGTGTGTGTGTGTGTGTGTGTGTGTGTGTGTAGAGATTAATGATTTTGAGGCCATTCACAGTCACTACATCGCCCATTGCCCTACTTTAACAAGCCTGCTGACATCAATCACCTTGAAATACCCCTTTGGATAAGGGCTAATCCTCTAAGTTCTGTGGCACGTGTGATAACTGCATAATGCTATAGTGTAATATACTAGTTATGTAGGAGTTCTAATTCCAGACATAGCAACTGTGAAACTCTGTGTGCGTGTGTGTGTGTGTGTAGAGATTAATGATTTTGAGGCCATTCACCGTCACTGCACCTCCCACTGTCCTACTTTAACAAGCCTGCTGACATCAGTCACCTTGAAATACCCCTTTGGATAAGGGCTAATCCTGTAAGTTCTGTGGCATGTGCAATAATTGTGTAATACTATAGTAACAGACTAGTCATGTAGGAGTTCTCATCCCAGACACGGCAACTGTAAAACTCTGTGTGTGTGTGTGTGTGTGTGTGTGTGTGTGTGTGTGTGTGTGTGTGTGTGTGTGTGTGTGTGTGTGTAGAGATTAATGATTTTGAGGCCATTCACAGTCACAACACCTCCCATTGCCCTACTTTAGAAAGCCTGCTGATGTCAGTCGCTTTGAAATACCCCTTTGGACAAAGACCAGTTTGGTAAGCTTCATGGTGTGTGCCATAAATGTGGAACAAAGTAATAGCAGTAACTGCAGAGGTATGGGTTTGAATCTCATCTGTGGCAAATGTTTGTGTGTGTGTGTGTGTGTGTGTGTGTGTGTGTGTGTGTGTGTGTGTGTGTGTGTGTGTGTGTGTGTGTTCATATGTATGTGTGTACCTTAAAGATTTTGGCCCCATTTACAGCCAGTACACATCTCAGAGCCTGAGTTTAGCAGTCCTGCAGATATCATCCACCTTGCAAGTACCTGTTGCCAACCCTAAGCTTTGTCAGGTCAGTGGTGCATGTGGTAAATGCATAAAATAATGGTCCATAAAGATTAAAAGATTGTTAGATAGATGTTTTAGCCTTACCCTGGCAAATGTAAATGTGTGATTAGGGTAAAATTATTTTTGGTATCTGTCACCCACTGCATCACCCAATGCCAGTATTTACAAGGGCTGTTGATGTTCCTCACCTTAGAAATACCTTGGGACATCAGCCACCAAATAAGCTCTGTGGCGCATGCAATAAATGTGGTACACTGTAGTAGCAATACTTGGCTAGGTAGGGGTCTGAATCTCATTACTGGCAAGTGTGTGTGTGTGTGTGTGTGTGTGTGTGTGTGTGTGTGTGTGTGTGTGTGTGTGTGTGTGTGTGTGTGATCAGTATCCTGTGTGGAGATTGGTGTGATTGTGTAATAACAGGATGCATTGTGTGGTAGGTTTTGCTAAATTATTATATTGAGGACCTACTTTCACAATGTCCACCTTACAAGACAACAGATGTCAAACACCAGAAAGGCTGGTGTAGATAATCCATAGCCCTACACGTGACATTATGGATTGGTGAACAATATAGGCAACCCTTGTATTACTTAGAGAACACTCTCCACCTATGTCTCATACACGAACACACTTGGCTAGGCAACAACCACTATATTGGTAGTTCCCTGCATATTGCCTCACAGATAGAAATCATAGTGTGATTGCAGTGGACTACATGCCTGTTGACCACAATAGTGCCACTGACATCAGAAAGTACTGTGATGTGTAACATCTCCTGACTGTGTGTTATCCAGCAAGTAAAAGGACATGGCACCCTGTTCCATACCTACAGTAGGCAAATAAATGCTTACAGTGGTCCTTTTACCTGCAACAACTGTAGAGTCTGCAAATGTAATCCAGAAAGTGAATATCTTGTCTTATACACATGGCCTGTATGGACATAGACCACTAACTCCTCTGAATACCTGTATCATGCTGTCAGTGTATGTGCAAGCATGACCTCAGTGCCATAGCCAGGTCTCCCCAAATGACGTCAGGAATGCTACATCAGAAGATACCAATCTGTCCACACAACATGCCTGAGAGACCTCAAGTACACTTCCACATGTCAATGAACATGCATGTGGGACATGTGCACAACCCAGACACTGTCCATTTTATGGAATATAGATCACATACATGGAAAGCAGTGCACATCACTGGCCACTCAAAACAGTAACCCAGATTAGTGGATGGTGAATACAATACCCACCTGTGGGGACCACTCCAGGGACTACACCCCTGAGCCACACTGGAGATTGTTGTCATGTGGCCTGATGCTAAGGTATTCCGTTTGCCTAGCCTTGTACAGCTGTCAGGCCCATTCATCTACTAAACACCTGCGAAGCAATGAACCTATGCATCTTAGTACTGTCAAGTGTGTGTGTGTGTGTGTGTGTGTGTGTGTGTGTGTGTGTGTGTGTGTAGAGATTAATGATTTTGAAGCCATTCACCATCACCACACCTCCCTTTGGCCTACTTTAGCATGTCTGCTGATGTCATTCACCTTGACATAACCCTTTTGCCATGTATCAACCATATAAGCTCTCTGGCGCTTGTGATAACTGCATAATGCTGTAATATAGCAAACTAATTAGATAGGGGTTCTAATCTGGATCCTGTCAACTGTGATGATGTGTGTGTTTCCCTAACAGAGTGTGTGTGTATGTGTCGCCATTCACACCTGCTTTTGTGGTCATTCACATGTACTACACTTCTCTTATCCCTTCTTTAGCACTGTTGCTGATGTCACTCACCTTCAAAGATATCTTTGGACAGCTCCCCAACATGTAAGCTCCATAGCACGTGCAATAACTGCATAACAATGTTATAGCAATACATAGACAGGTAGGGGTTTGTAAACCAGTACTGGTAAGTGTGCGTTTGTGTCATCAGTATCCTATGCAGGTGTTGGGGTGAGTGTATACTGACAGGATCCATTGCAGTGTGGGTTTTGCTATATCATTATATTGAGGACCTATATGTCCCATTGACCACATTACAAGGCCAACAGTTTTCAAAAACTGTAGAGGTTGTTGCAGAGAATCTTCAGCCATAAATGTGTACAGCCATGTGCAATTACTATGTGACAGTATAGATTATAAAACAATATAGGCAACTGTTATAATACCAAGATACCACTCTCCACGCATGGATTATACACAAACACACTTGGCTCTTACTCTCTTACACCCTTCCTTTCTTA
Organism: Protopterus annectens; assembly: GCF_019279795.1. Lineage (NCBI taxonomy): Eukaryota > Metazoa > Chordata > Ceratodontiformes > Protopteridae > Protopterus > Protopterus annectens. The sequence goes on along the minus strand of NC_056730.1, from coordinate 237,844,383 downwards.
CTTTGTCTCTGTCTCTCTCTCTCTCTAACTCTCTCTTTCCCTCTCTGGTGGATGTGTAAAAACAATGAATGAAAAAGGTGTTGACCCTTCCCTGAGTGTAGCCTGCCCTGGGGGAAAGAATAAATAATTTTGCTTGTTTCACACACCTTTATGTTGATGAACTCCCTCCTGAGTGTCAAATCTGGAATTGTTCATCTTGGTGTCGGGGTTGTTCCTTTTAAGGCTGGGCCTTGCAGGGTCCAGGATAAGTAAAAACAATGAATGAAAAAAGTGCTGACCCTTCTGTGAGTGTAGTCTGCCCTGGGGGAAGGAATAAATAATTTTACTTGTTTCACACTCCTTTGTGTTGATGGACTCTCTCCTGAGTGTCAAATTTAGAGTTGTTTATCTTGGTGTCGGGGTTGTTCCTCTTAAGGCTGCAGGGTTCAGGATAAGTAAAAACAATGAATGAAAAAAGTGTTGACACTTTCATGAGTGTAGCCTACCCTGGGGGAAGGAATAAATAATTTCACTTGTTTCACACTCTTTTGTGTTGATGAACTCACTCCTGAGTGTCAAATCTGGAGTTTTTTCATCTTGGTGGCCGAAACTCATGGAAGGGTCAACACCATTTTCATTCATTGTTTTTACTTATCCTGGACCCTGCAATGTCCAGCCTTAAAAGGAACGTCCCCGACACCAAGATGAACAACTCCAGATTTGACACTCAGGAAAGAGTTCATCAACACAAAGGAGTGTGAAACAAGTAAAACTCTCTGGTGGATGTGGAAAAGTACATCTGCTTTGCATAGGCAGCAGCTTGAGTTTTGTAAGTAATGCTCATGATCATCTGATGGCTTTTGGATGAATTGCAGTCCCCACCTTGCTAATTGCATGTGGAACAGCTGTGGTATCATTCCTATAGCCAGTTGCATGGAAACACACTCCTATAACTAAGCACTTCATGTTGGTGTTTGCCCTTTTCCTTCACTTTGAGCAGGACTTCATGTGGGTGTTTGACAAACAGCATCACAGCGGGTAGTTGGAAATACCTCTTAAAACATACACTGTGGAGACAGGCCAACAAACAGTAGGGGGATGTTCCAGACATGGGGACAGATTGTAAGTTTTGCTGTTTTACATTTGAAGTAATGTTGGTTTAACAGAGTTTGTGTGAATATGGCTGTTCTACATGATTTAAAGACTGGCATGACAGTGTTATGTGGTTGAGGAAACTCTCACCTGTAGGACTATCTGCAGACTGTCTAGAGTTTGATGTCTTCCATGTGTTATGTTACTCACACATTTCCTATCTTTATATATGCAGTAGCATACTCGGATGATTGCAGTCAGTCCATGGTGACATCCATGTGAGTTACTGACTTCATATCACTCAGAAGAGATATGTTGCAACAAACCCTGTTACACCAGGAAAATGTTCGGGTTACCACAGCAACATGACAGTATTGGTGCTGTGTTTGTGCCTCTGTCCCCCAAGTCTGTCACCCTTTGTCCATATGTCATGCAGTAAGAGGTGCATATGTACAGTACATCATTATTTACTGATATCATACCTGATAACATGCCAGTGAGATATCAGACTGCTAGACATGTTACGTATAGTAGGCCTCACATTTGTAGACATAACCTGGAAACTCTGTTGTAGTGTGTACAGTGGTGAGGTATGTGTACTTATGCTGATTGTTGACAGAGTGTGTATTGTGAATATGTTACTTGGCCTGTGTACAGGCTGTGGTAGAAGTCATTGTTCTTGGTCCTGTTCTATCTGATGTTGCATGGTGCTCCAGTTTATGGTACCCTATCAGCGTACATGTTTGTAGAGCCAGACTGACACATGTCCCATACCACAGTCAGGCATCAGACTACACTGTGTATTGGCCCAGTATATGTAGGGCTACTGTGTGAGTGGCTCATATGAGGGTGGTATTGTTCACACAGTACATATACTGTAATATTACTTAGGCTTACCATAATGTGACAGTGACTGTGTTCAGACTGGTTGTGGGTATGCACTTTCACACTGTTGTCTGTTACTCTGTGCTGTTACATGCCTGTACGGCCTGCTATATTTGCAAGTACATGTGTATTCCCCCGTAAGGAAACTTAGGTCAGTGCTGTGGCAGTCTGTCTGTAGTTTGCATAGTGCTTTGTGACATGCCTAGCAGCTCAGTGCATTTACCTAGTGTGATGTTATGTCCAGATATCTGTCAGATGAACTGTTGGATGGGCATAACTGCTGTGTATGTCTGAAAAAGCAGTGGGATGGTGTAAAGATGTATGTCACTAAGTAGTGTGAAGTATGTGGGCTTGGGACCTCTGCTTGTCCAGTTAATGTGTGTTAGGACAGACAGGAGTGTGTGGATGCATCAACTGTGTGAGCTTATCTATTCCAGTATTTTTGTGATATCCCCATTTACATGGCTGTAAACATCTACTTTGTCAGGCTTGGTCCACACATCTTGCACTAAGGAGTTCTCTGTACAACTCTGCACTGACCAGATTGTGTCAGACTGTCCACGTTTATTGGTCATATCTCTGCTGTATTCCACAGGATCATTACTGTGATTTGTGTGGTACTTCACTATGATGATCTTATGATGTCTGTCAGTAACTGATGGCATACATGTCAGTATCAGAAGTGACTTCCCACACATGTCTGTTAACACAACCCCTGTTACTGTAGCAACATTCCACATTTATACCTGCAATACTTACATGACATCCCCTTTCACTATGAAGTTGTGACTATTGGTGCTTAGGTATGACTCCAGTACATGTTATGTTATGTGTAAACATGACTGTTGTATATACCTTCATAAATCTATAACACCATATTTATCTGATATGTTTATACTTAGATATAACAACATACTTGATTCAACACAAATATCACTAACAAGTACTACACAATTCTAGAAGTCAAAGCAGTTGTTCAATACCATTAGACCCATTATAAAGTACAATGCCCATTTTGGAATGTACCTCACAAGACATCTGCAGCAGCTGGAAAGGCCACAGAAGTACCTCACAAAGATGATTACTGGCCTCAAACAGATGCCCTACACTGACCATCTCAAAAAACTCCAGCATTACTCTGCAGCATATCACCTACTTCGAGGTGATCTCGGCCTAATATATAAAGCTATGTCAAATGCAGAGCTGTTGGACATGCTGCACCTAAAGAAATCCCAGTCCCTCTGAGCTAAATGCTCTAAAGACCTAAACCTTGTCACCACAATAAACAGGACATGCTGGAGGGATAGATTCCTATTCCAGAGACTTCACATACTCTGGAACAAGCTATCCATCTATGTCAAGCAAAGTTCCTCATTAGCACTCTCCAGGAAAAATCTTGCTGAGTGGATGGGAAATAGGAAATACACCCCGGGGACCACTTCTGTGGTTCTGCTCAACAGGGGTACAGGAAAATAACTTTCTTGGGTGGCATAAGCCAGGGAATCTTCTTGGCTAGGCTTACTTAGGCCCTTGGACCAATAGTCTAGTACCTACCTATGACCTTATGAACCTATGTGTACTGACTGAAATATTGGAAAAAACAACAACCATTTTCACAGCTGTGATGCCTTAGTGGTTAACTGCTGTGACTATAGTGTACAGAGTCTTGGGTTCATGGGTTCAAGACTTGCTAGAACTGTTTATTTTGTTGCTAACAGAACAAGGACTGTTGGATACAGAGTGGTTAAGGCAGTTTTGAGCAACTTTAAATGGGTGTGCATGGGTTTGCCTGACAGTAAGCGCTGCTAATGTATGGTTAAATGAATAGGCACTTACATCAAGTAGGGTTCGCTTACCAGTGTGCAAATCTGCTTAGCATTTACATTTACCAATTCTTACTCCTGCTAAGCATAGCTTAGCCTTGATAACCAGTGATCACATTCCAGACTGATAAAATAGCAAGGTAGTGACATCTCCATGCTTCTATGTGCTGTCATCACATTAGCAAGGGATGTGAGTATACCGTCTGGGACACCTGAGTATATATGGCTAATACAACAATATTTTCCTTTTGTATGTGTTTCATACATGGGTAGTATCCCAGGTTATATGCCATCACACTTGCCTGTCTTGTATCATTACCTTACTACTGTTAACAGTGCTTTCCCAAGTAAGAGTATATTACAGATTGTAGTACTGAAATCATACACCCCTGCATGGAAAGCTGGACTCTGAGTACTTACTATTATGTTCTTAGTGTGTGAGCTGTGTGTTATTAAGTACTTGCTACTGGATATTGATCTGATATTTGGATATTAACTGTAGACTACTATGTGTATAGGACATGTCATTGAAAGCTGCTGTCATGTAGTAATGGCATACCTATCAGTGTCAGATGTCTATCTGCCAAAACATTAATCCTAATGCATAACCTGTTGGCTAGCTGATTCCTGTCTATCCTCTGTACAGATGTGCAGATGTCAGTTATCCATCTTGGCTGCTCACAGGCAATCTATGCCTGACTGACACTGACATGTCTGCCCAGCTGTGTTATGAATGCCACAGCTAGGAAACCCCACCCTGTATGCACCACATGCCAAGGATACCTCACCTAGACTACTACAATCAACAGAACATGCTTGGCTACAGGTCTCCAACCCAGACACTGGCCATGTTATGTGATATATGTTGCATACATGTCAATTGGAGCTCCTCACTGACCCTCTGCAAGAGACAACCAGATGATTGAATGTTGCATTTAACTGTCACCCTGTGGATCACTCACGTGGCATCAGTTAATAGATGGCCTGCTGACAAATGTCAGGTGGCATGATACCACTGTACCCACATCCCCTACTCTTCTCATCTCTCCATGGAAAATATCCTGGTACAGACCTAGGAACACCTGCACCTATGGACCCCAGTATTGACAAATGTGTCAGTGTGCATTGCTGAGAATAACAGTGTCTGTGTGTTTGTAAACATGCAGTTGATAATGCCCTGAGGACCTTCTCACACACTATACCTCCCATTGCCATTGTTAGAAATGGCTGCTGCTGTAATAGACACTAAATGTACCTGTCCAAGTTTATTGGTCAACTCTTCACCCTATGGACTACCTGGAGCTTGCAGTACCACCACAACACTGTTGTACAAATGGGTAGATAGTCATGGGTTACCCTCTGAGTCCTGGCAAGTGTGTGTATGTGTGCAAGTGTGTATATTTGTAGAACACAGCATTATGAGGCCACATTCTCCAAATACAATACACCTGGCCATACAGTATAAGGCATAGTGATGTTGCTGACATTAGGAGAGCCATGACAAACCATCACCCTACTATCCCTGTGGCATGTGCAATAAATGCATATCCCTGTAGTAGCACTGATGAGATAGACAGGGTGTTGTATTGCAGTCCTGGTCAATGTGTGATTGTGGGTATGTCAGAGTATTATCATGGGTTTCAGTGAGTAAAATATCCAATGTGGGGTGTGGGTGCTGGGCATACTGTCTTTGCACCATGGTACCCCAAGTACATGTCCCACGGTCCACTGTATGAGGACCACTGTCAGCATCAACCATACAGGTAACTGAGTACACTATCCAGCCCAATGATGCATGTGCTGTGTGCAAATTATCTGCAACAGAATTAGGGGTTTAGTTATTAATTGGGCTGTGCAGATGTGGTGTGTGTAGGTATGGAGGTGCCCTAGCTGTGTCAGTGGTGTGCGCGTGTGTGTGTGTCTGTGTGTGTGTGTGTGTGTGTGTGTGTGTGTGTGTGTGTGTGTGTGTGTGTGTGTGTATGTATGTATGTATTCACACAGTTCGGCCATGTGGCTGCTCTATACAGGGGTTTATTGGACAGCTGCAGAATATACATGGCAGGATGTGCAGTTCATCATCTCTGGCCATGGACACAAGAACTGTGCCTGCTAGGGGTTCCATGGGCACTACCAGATACAAGGCCAGATATGGTACTGGTACTCTCCCCTGATGATGACAAATGTCCGCTGTATCCGAGTCCCTGTTGGAACCGGCCAAGGCCAGGTACATATGGAATGCTGTGTTGTGGTGTGGACAGCACCCCCCGTGCAGTGCTGGTGCTGGTACAGCCACTACAGGAGAGGCTCTGACTTGCTGCACGTCCACGTAAACCTCCACCTGTTGGTGTTGCTGATCTATGTCCATGTGGCTGTCACCCTACTCCCACCATATGCTCTAACACAGACATTGCATGGTCAAGGATTTCCACCATCTCACCCAACCATCTATCCAGGACCTATGCAATATAACGGTGGGCACCTGCAAGATCATGGATGTTGTCAATAACAGCAGAATGAGTAGCCCTCTGGAGCCTCAGACCCTGTCTGGTATAACATTCCATACATGCCTGTGCCTCCATGATGGCCCAAAACATGCATCGGGTGACACCTGCTGTGGCACTTCTGCCATGGGGATGATGTCCAGCAGCCCTGCTATGAGCACCCCTGTACATCTGCCTGTGTGGTACCTTGCCGGTCTTCCAGCTATGGCTGCTATGTACAGACACACTTGCCATAGTCACCACACTGTCCTGTCCCATGACACAACCTGCCAACTCTCCCTCATCTATGGCCACTGATGATGGGGTATGTATAGGCAATGTGACTGTGTGTGGGAATGGGGTGGATAACAGTGAGATGTCAACTGATGGCACAGCTTCAGACCCTGACAACCCCGCCTGTGCCTCACCATACCTATCATCATTGTCAGAGTCTGTATGGACACTAACATCCGTTTGCCTGCAGGAGGGACCCTGACCCACTTCATCACCTGTGAGGAGGAAAACATAAAACATACTTTATGACCTGTACGTCATTTGTTACCTCTACACACATGCACACACACACACACACACACACACACACACACACACACACACACACACACACACACACACACACACACACACACATACTTACTTACAGGTGAGGTGGCACAAAGGTATTACACAGACCTCTCATTACCCAGCTGTCAGTGTGTTTGACATATGGCACTCAACAGCATGCACTGCAGCTATAGCCAATCCCTTTTACCAATATTATACATCTCTGTGATGCATGAGTTGTGTTAGCAGGTGATGCCCCTTCCCCTGGAACACACTGCACCCATGTACATAGAATTGCTGTCCAACTGTTCAGCACCCTACCATGTACTGTGCACCATACCTCACAAGTGCACACACCATTGCTGAATGTGTATATGTGTGGCAGTTATGTTTGCTCTGTTGCTCACAGCCCCTATGTGTTTGTCTGACACATACCTGGGTTGCAGATGTTGACTGGGATGCATACAATATGTGGGTTGCATAAGTGTGCACACCCTTAACACGATGGTTTACTGCAGCACCTGTTAAGTGAACTACAGCAGTCACTATTCCTGGAACGTGTATACTAGCATGGCCCATCTTCACTTGCCATTATATGGTCACTCCCCCCCTACAAATGTCCCCCAACTCTGCCAGATTGCAAGGTCAGCTCATGTGCACAGCCCTTGGAGGTCACACAGTGTCTTCACTATTGCTTTGGAGTCAGGGTTATGTCTCGCACAGTGCATGACCTTGACTGTGTTCAGATACAGCCATTCCTAGCGAGCTTTGGATGTATGCTTCAGTTCACTGTTGTGTTTTAGGATGACACCCATTCCCATCCTCAGCCTTTTTGCAAATGCTTGACAACTATGGGCCACACATGAGTGCCATTTTGCAGTGTCCCAAATTCAGAACACCATGTCTACTGGCATAGTTCGTGCTAATGAACAGCAAACCTAAAGGTGTACACTGGCACCAGCAATGTACAAATGGGGATGGTGGGCCTGAGGTAGAGTGATGTGTTGCTTGTGCAGCACATGTATCTTTATTAATACTGTCTGTAGGTTTCAGCCTTGGTCGTGGTACATCATTACACATTGCAACAGATGCCTTTGGGTGACTTGATGTTATGCATATGCTACCTGTACAGACCCCTGGGATGATGTATCCTGTGGAAAAACTCTTCCATCTGATTACCCTAACCCATAGTCCACACTTATGCAGAGTTCAGGTAATTGTTGACACAGGTACTACACAGGCTGCACTTACTAGACATTCCTACAAGTCCCTCAGTGTTGCTGCATGTGTCTGGGCAGCCTCTGTGACCAGTTTGCAGCATAGATTGTCATCTGTCTTGGATGGTCATCTGTTTATTTTCTACATTAATGGTGTCCCATACTTCATTGTCACATACATGCTTGTCTGCACTGTTTGCCATGGTAAATGCAATGGCGAGGTAAAGCTATGTCTCTCACTACTGAGTGCTACCTTTTGGATATGGGATTCATTCCATGGTTTGTAAAATGTGTGCAAGCCACAGCTGCCTCTGTTGAAGGTGGGTAGGTAAATGTCATGGACATACTTTTTGGACAGCAGACCATTACTTTGTGTGACATTGAGGACCTGTACTTGATGGAAGGTGCACACTCAAGATGAATGAATGCTGCAGTACCTGAAAAGCTACTTCCACAATATGTTATTTGGTGTGTGTGCACACATATGCTTCTATTATTTTTTAAGGTATGTAGTCCCCATATTTGTTGCCCTAACATAGGATTCCATCTTGCACATTCATTGCTCATGTTAGATATAGATAGGTAGTTTGTTCCAGAATATGGGAAGTCTCTGTGACAGGAATTTATCCCTCCAGCATGTTCTGTTTATTTTGGTGACAAGGTTTAGGTCCTTAGAGCATGTAGCTCAGAAGGATTGAGATTTCTTTAAGTGGAGCATGTCCAACAGCTCTGGGTTGGCCATAGCGTTGTATGTTAGGCAGAGATTGCCTCTAAGTAGTTGATATGTGACAGAGTAAAGCTGGAGTTTTTTGAGACGGTCTGCGTAGGGCATCTGTTTGAGGCTGGTAATCCTCTCTGTGAGGTATTTCTGCAGCCTTTCCAGTTGTTGTAGATGTACATACCAAAAGGGGCATTGTACTTTATAATGGGTCTAATGAGTGACAAGTAGAGGGGAACAATGACCTCTTTTTTCCTGGATGAGAAACATTTTGTGATGAGGTGTGCCATGTAAAAGGATTTCCTGACTACTGTGGTGATGTGATTATCAAAGGAGAGACTACTGTCCACTTGTATCCCAAGTTCTCTTATCACACTTTCCTTGTTAAGTAGACTACTGCCTATGTGGTAGTTCATGGGAACAGAGTTTTTACCAAAAGGGATGACAATGCATTTTTTGGCATTGAGCTCGAGGCCATGGCTTTGACACCAGGCATCTGGCTCAGTGAGGCCCTTTTGTAGGATTTGCAGGCATTTGCGAACTTCATTAGCCAAAGACCTTCTGTGTTAGCCTGTACTTCAGAGAAGTAGATACCAAACAGGAGATGACCCAGAACTGAACACTGTGCTACTCCACTTGTCACTGGTCTGAAGTTGGATTTGGAGTCTGCCACTTTCACAGTGTGGGTTCTGTCAGTGAGCCAGTTGGCAATCCATCTTGTGACATTGGGATTTACACCTTGTTTAGTGAGTTTATCTATAATTCCAGAGTGGGGGATGGTGTCAAAAGCCTTGGCGAGATCTAGATAGGCTGTGTGAACCACCTTACCCTCATCTACGGCTTTGGTGACCACTTCAAAGAATTCTATCAGGTTTAGGAGACATGATCTGCCTTTTCCAAACCCAAACTTGACAGAGTCCAGAGTTTGGAGATTACCAATGTCATTGTTTATAAGTTCCATGATGATACATTTCACAGCCTTGCAGACCAGTCTCATCAGACTAATGGGGTGGTAGTTCCCGTGTTCTGTGGTGGCTCACCCTTTGTTGAGTGAAATAACCATTGCTGTGCAACATTCAGTGGGCACAAAGCCTGAGGTGAGGCTATGATTGAACATGGTAATTAGGCGGGGTGCCAGTTTGTTCTGTAGTTCATGTAGAGTGAAGCCTGGGATCTTGTCAGGTCCAATGGATGCTGTGTTCTTGTCTTTGGAGAAGCCTGTGCAGCTGTGATTACAGGAACTTTGCATTCTTCCGGTATAGAGATGGGCCTTTTAGGGGATGAGAGGGGTGTAAAGTTAGCACTGAACCTATCTGCCAGGATGTTGGCAATATCAGTTGGTTCTGTATATTTAGTGCCATTGTGCTGTAACTCAGAGCAGATCTGAGTATTGCCATTGAGATTCTTGACATAGCTGTAGAATGCTTTGTGGTTGTCTTTAGAATCAGTGTCAATTTTGTTTTTGTAACTATTTTTTGAGGATTTTATGAGAGATCTCAGCTTCTTACTGAGGCTGACCAGGGAGTTTCTCCAATCATGGGATTTTACTCTTTTTTGCAACAGTTTCTTTCTTCTGTTGTAGAGTTTGTTTATGGCAGGGGACCACCAGATTGTCTTCCTTTTTTTGGAGGATAGCATCTTGGTTCTGTTAGGGATTGCATGGTCCATACACTAATGTAAGTGCTTATAAAGTGCATCTGTGTAGGATTCAGCAGTCATACATCTATTGTCCGTCAGCATAGGTGTTGTGAAGTTTGCCACTTCAGTCTTAAGAAGTGTGAAATTGGCTTTGGAGAAATTTTTTTACAGTGGTTTCCCTAATGGATGGGGTGGGTGGGATGTGTATGTCATGGGTGATTAGCTTGTGGTTGGATCTGACCAACGTGGAATTGACCTCTGGTGTGGAACACCAGTTACCCGTGTTGGTAATGCCTAGGTGTATGATATTGCTGCCCCTGGTGGGGGTGTGTATAAGTTGATCCAAGGTGTTGGAATTGAATTCCAGAAAATGTTGAGCACATGAGTTGGTATATGAGTAGTTTTCCCAGTTAATGGTGGGGTAGTTGAAATCGACCATTATTAGGGTGTTAGGTTTTACCCTAATAGTTTCCAGTGTACCAAGAAATGAGGAGTGGGAATCCTGGGGCATGGTGGGGGATCTGTAGCAAGCTACAATTTGGATTGCGGTCTTGCCCAGAGTTAGTTGCACTTGAATAATCACGGATGCATTATGCTGAGCAACTAGCCTTGAGGTGTGGATATCCTTAATGAATATGGACACGCCTCTGCCTTTAGTGTTTTGGTCCAGGTTAGTGGCCGAAAGGTGTGGTATGAATTACAGCCTGGTAATGCAGGGGTGCTCTCTGGAGCCTTGAACCAGCTCATTGTCACTGCACAAACGTCGTTGTTCTCCATTTTAAGGAGTGCCTCAAGTGAGTGCATTTTGAGGTTTAGACTTCTAGCATTGAGTAGAATTACCCTCAGATCTTGCTTGCTTGTACCTGTTACGGTGGTGAATTTGTCATTTGAACCTTGCCTTAAAAAGGCACTATAGGGATGGCAAGACTCTTAGCCAGTATCCAGAATCCCAAGGGCGACAGGTGTAGGCCATCTCTGGCAAAGCATCTTCATTTGTCGATCATGTCATCCCAGGCAGACACATACTGGATCCCCTTAGAATGACACCAGAAGCTTAGCCAATAGTTGAAGTCAATCATTTTGTCCTTGTACTGTGGTATCATTCTGGGGGATTAGGACTAGGGTCATACTTGCCTGGGCTACAAGATCAAACAGCTCCTCCATGTCTCTTTTCATGTAGTCCAGTGAAGTGCATCTCAGGTCATTCACACCAACATGGACAATGACAGAGTCATATTTGTACTTGTTGTGGAGTGACCTGAGTGTGTGCGTTATGTGGCGGATCCTGGCACCTAACAGGCAGCTGACAGTAACTTTCTCCTTGTTTAGCCTGGTGAGTGGAACATCAGTGTGCTTGACTATAGAGCCACCTATGACTAGAGTGTTGGGTACATTGTTATGCCTTATGGGCTGTGGTTGAGTGGCACACTGAGTTTGTGGGCTATGTGTCATTTGGGCTGTGTTGGGGGGGTGTTTGCGTTTCTGCTTTGGAGGTCCTTGTTGCTTGAGTAGATTTTTTTTGAGAGCATCCGCAAATGTAGGTGTGTGTTTTGGTGGTGTAGGTTTTGAGGGACTATGTGATGAGTGTGGTGTGTTGCAAGTGTTTACCTTCTCCTCTTGACTGCCTAGTCCAGTCTTTGGTGAAGAGAGCTTTGCTTCCAGTTTGGCTCTATAAGTGCATTTCTCACAGGTTGTAGTGTTGGGTGGTAGGAGGAGAGGGTTGTCTGTTTACATGAGGCAATTGCTGCATTGCCCCAAGATGCCCAGATTCATCAGATAGACAGGAGGAACCTGGGAGCTGACCCTTAGACATGCCTGGATAGGTGCTTATTTATTAAGTACTAAAAACTGTTTTCTAGACAAATTCGAAAAGTTGTGTGCTGTAGTAATTTGTAGCTTATTTAGTGCTTACAATGAGTTCTGAACAAGTGCTGAGCTCAAAGAAACAGAGTAGAGTGCTGAAACTAAAAAACTGGCTGGTTCTAAGAAACAAAATTAAGCTAGAAGACTTCCCTCCAACACAGAAAGGCTTGGGGGCTCAGAAGCTTACAAGCAGCCCTGGATACAGCAAATATGTATCTGGACTAGACGACTTACAGGAAAGGCAGGAAACCAGCTTAGAATTTTTTTTTTGTAAAGTGGAAAGGGGAAAGGAGGAGCAGAAACTAAGTGGGTTGGCCTTCTCAAATGTCCTCCCTGGATTAGGTAGAATGAGCTAATGACACTAGACTGGGAGGAGTGTCCCAGATCAAATTTACAGTAGGCGCAGGCAACTGCAAAGCCACCAAGTATAAGAACATGATAACAGTAGGGAGGGATGATGGGAACCAGTATGATACACTCCTTTAAACCCAAACAGATGCTTAATAAATGTAGACAATATCCAGTTAATACCTCAAACACAGTGAAACTAGCTAGAAAAGTATGCAGTAGACAATAAATGTGCTATAAATAACTCATAAAAATAAGCAAAAAAAACATTATACTTAATGTTATATAGTACAGATCTGAGTTTGCTCAGTGCCCTTCCTCTGATTAGCTCAGTGTGAAATGGCAGAAACACTCACAATTTAACTTCTTAGGTAACAGAAAGTTGAAACCTGAAACAACTTTAAAAAAAGCTTGAAAGAACCAATGAGGTGCTTACTCCAAGCCCTAGTCCAGGTAACCTCAATCAGCCAATGATCCTAAACAATCTCCTCTCACTGAAATGCAGTATGGCTTTGGCTAAACTAAGATGGCCTTGAACATGTGCTCAGACATAGACTCCAAAACAACTAGGCCCAAAACACAAGCCTGACTATGAACAATGCTACAAATACCCACACTTCTTAGGTAGAAGAAAACTGCAGAAATG